>NW_024879270.1:1404692-1639701 GCF_018340385.1 Cyprinus carpio | reverse complement strand
AACTAACACTCCAGCAGGAAGAACATCATCTTCAGGACCCTCTACAAGGTAAATATCTTTCTCCAGAGGAGACTGACAGTCCATGTGACCCACCACACATGTCTCAGTCTGAGGAGGGAGTGTAAGAGGACTATCACCTGCCCACTTCACCTCACCCACAGGCTTTTCTTCAGGAGTAGCAATTTTACTGGAAGGGACCAACCCATCTGTTTTCCACTGAGACTGTATCCTCATAACATGAGAGGTCTTGGGCCCTAAGCTCCCAGTACCAATGTCAACTAATCTTTGGAAAAAACTGGCATTGGTCCCCACAATCACTGGCGTTTGTTCAGGACCAACTGGATCCGGACACACCAATGCAAGTACTGAAATTATCTCAGATGAACCCATCAGAGCCTGTGGGAATTCCATGTCTACCACAATATACCCTCGGTAAGGATAGCTAGAGGAACTCAAACCCCAGATAGCTAACCCATCAAAGTGATTTAAGGGTACTTGGGGTAGATGATGTAAATACCACTTCTCAAAGACAATGGTCACCTGTGACCCACTGTCTAACAAAGCTAAACAAGGCTGACCATTAACCTTGACCTCGACGGTGGATGATGGCCCTACTAGACCAGCCGGTACAAAACTAGGCTCAGGAACCTCAATTAGGCTTTTCTTGGAGAAACAATCACTCCTCCCTACATCTGTATCTCTTTGTCCTGAAGCGGGTTTTTTTCTCTTTAGATTTGCGGAGTAATTGTAGCAGTTTCTGAATGACTAAACCAGAATTTGCAGCATGTTCACATTTGCTGGCAATATGGCCATCTCCTCCACAATTGTAACAGAAAAAGCCGTCACTGCTTTTACCTGCTGATCTTATTGGAGCAACGGAACCACGGCTCACCAGGAACTCTTGAGTATTCGGACTACTCGTCCCTACACTAAGCACAGACAATTGTTTCTGTAATTGTTCTACTTGAGCTTTTAGGGCTAGAACCTCTGCATTTAACGGGTTGTCTGAGGGCCTTACCTCAGTTTTGCTTTTAACATAATCCCTCTCGGAGGGCTGCGACAGACTTGTGCTACCCAGTTGGAGTCTTAACTCTTTAGCATCTACTTTCAAGTTGTCTCGATTTGACAGTGAGCCTTTCCCTCTGTCTTTTACTGTCTTATCTTTCACACTGACACCAAGCTTACGTCTAGCTGCTTCGTTTTCTTCTTCTTCTCGAATCTCATTGAGAAGTCTAAGAAACGTGGGGGGATTTTCTTTCCGTTCATGCAGCCGCAATTTCAATAGCATCAAATCTGATTCAATCGCACCCCTTAACAACTGTTCTACACGGGCACGATCAGCTCTCTGAGGAGTTAACCCTCCCCGTTTGATCACTAACGTTAGCGATCTTTCTTGTCTACGTAGAAAATCAGACAAGGCCTCCCCAGGCTCTTGTCGAAGCAAACGAAAAGCAAAATACAAGTCCTCACCCGACTCTGAGGTGCTAAAAGCACTCTCCAGAGCCTCAATATACTCGAGGGCGGTAGCATCTGTGTTGTTGGCTCTTACTGCCTTTATCACCTCTAATGCTGGTCCTTTGAGACTTTCCACAATACGTTTGCGCTTCTCCTTGGCGGAGCAGTCTGACTCTGAAATCATCAATCTAGCTTGTTCAAGCCAATTCTCACTATTCTCTTCACCTACTGGGGTAGGCTCGAGACCAGAAAATATGCGTAAGCGACGGTAGGCTTGACCATCGCTAGTGGGCTTAGTTTTCTCCAATAACTCCCCAATGGCACGAATGATTGTCTCAGGTGATGTAACATTTGAAACCAAGGGGTTTATCAGGCTTTGAAGGTCAGTAATGTTTTTGCCCTCCCTATTTAGGAACTGAGCTAACCTCCCTGAAAAAGCATTCATATTAGGGTCCTCATCTTTTATCACAACAATTTCCCAGGTCTCCCCAGAGGATGGCAACACTTCATATGGCACCTGAGCGGGGCAGATTTTCTCTCTGCACTCACATAATACCAAAATAGTCCCAGGAACTGTGCCTTCTTTTGTTGCGCGAGCCCGTACTCGCCCAAAGACTTTGACCGTTTGCACTGTGTCTTCGATAAACGCAACATCGGTGTCAGCTGGCACACCAACAAGCAAAATAGCATGTTGGGGATCAATTTTCTCATCTGCAGACCAGCTGCAAAGTTCTCGTAAAAAATCGTTCTGCGACATTTTTCTTTTACCTTTTGTTTAGAAGACAGGAGATCCCAGCGGTGCCTCCATTATGTAACCCCTATCCACCAACCATTTGCATAGGCTAGAGTTTTTTGATAAGGACCTGAATTCTTTTACTTCTAAATGATCTTTTAACCCTGTCTTCTAATATAAATTAACCTCCAAGGAATCACTTTATGCAAGCAGTCTATTTACTTATAGTGCAGGAATTGTTTATAAATTACTTTTAAACTGCAATAACCCACACACTCACAAATAAACATTTAAACCAATAAATGTTGTATTAAATGTCAATGAAATTGAAACTTTGTATTTAAATGAAATGAAATAAATCAAGAATTTGAATTTGACAATGTAAATGAAAACAAAAAACAAATAAAATATATCAAAACAACCCTCTGTGATTGCCTTACTTTTAACAGTAACTAAACACCTTTTTTACAGTATCACACCAGTATTATCAATTTTAAGTTGCTTGTTCTGAATGTATTTAACTAAGTTATAGCCTACTATCAAATTAACTTATAACTCTGTATAACTTGTGTAAGCCCTAATAACCCTTTTTAAGCTTTTAACACATTCAAAATACACTCAAAATGGAAAAGGAAGAAAAACTGTCACAATATCATTAGTGCACTCAAATGTTTACACACATCCCACCCCGTTGCAGGCCTGATACGGAGCTTGAGTGCGTAGTGGCCGATAAACTGAAACTGGCCCCTTCACTCCAGAGAGCAAAAAAATAAAATAAACTTGTTTAGCGTGTACCTCAATCTGGTTGCGAGTGTGCGTTGAAACACGTCTGCTTTCATCACATTGAAATGGTCATGAGTCCGGTGTCGAAATGTCTCCATGCAACGTTACAACAGGTGCGGTGGCTGTTTGCGCATCGAATTCTCATGAAGTTACTGGACGATGCTCACCAACATTTTCCTCCCGGGAAACAAAAGTCTGCGTTATATTTCTTGAAACTCCGCTCAGTTTTAGCAGATGACAACAACAGTTTCCGTCTAGAAAGTATGCCAACATGCACAGCGTTCAACTCTGGCCGAGCCAAACATGCAACTGCAAACCTTACATGAAACAGTCCACAGTCATAACGAGCCGCCTCCTTAGTGAAGAAATACGAGCAGTACTTCTGATTACAGGAAAGCTTCTCGTTTTAAACAATCAAAGATATCATTAAACTCGCGTCTTTCTCCCTCTCCTTTCTCTCGTCTTCTCGCTGTCTTTTCTCAAACTTTTTCCTCCCGTCTCCTTTTCTCCTCGGAAAAATCTGATTGGCTCACAACTTGTCAGTCTCTTATCTGTCCAATGTACATCAACTTACAACCCAAAATGATGTTTGCCACGTTTTTCGCATGTACTCCCCAACCAAACTCTAATAAAGGAAAGTAAAACAATACATATTAAACAAACATATTTCAAATGAAAAATAAATAAAATAAAACATTTTATCATAATTTCACTCTCAGTAAATACAGACAATGAAAAATAACATCAGGGTTACACTATTGTGAATAAAATATAGGTTTATGAGATTTGTAAATGATTCCATTCCTTTTTTACGCACAATTTGTACAGTGTCCCAACTTTTTTGGAATCGGATTTGTACATGAACACACACATATTTCAAAACTAAAAAAAAGTACATTATTCAATAGATTTGGCAACTGATGCATGCCACAGTGACACACTTATGGTAGTCAGCCAACTGGCTAATTATCCACCAATGCTGATTATCTCAAAATTAAGGTAATTTAATTATTCATCTAGACTGATATTAGTCTTCCATTATTTTTTTTTAATCATTCAAACTGACAGATATATTGGTGACAAAAGCAAAGAAATGACAGTCAAACAGATAGTGAGATTTTAGTCCGCGGGGTTACTTGTAGCAGAACACTTGTGCCCGCGCACACACACACACAGAGATGCAGACAGACTGAGGACAGTACAGAAATCAATAACCACACTACAGAACATTACTGCAGTGACCGTTCTCTCTTTTTCTACTTCTCTGATATGGCTCTGATATCTTTTATCATGCACATTTATCCTGATTATTTTTGAGGCAAATCCATCTACTTTCATTAAAGAACAGATAGCAGGACTGCACTGCCAAAGATACCAAGACGAATCAGATGAAACAAAGATCGCCCAGATCAGACCCAAAAACTTACAGGCATTTCAGCATGCAAACAAACACACGAAAATTCTAATATGCAAATGACAGTCAGATAACATGCAAAACGTACCTGTGTCTCATGCTCAGACGTGCAGCCATATGTGTGCACCCAACTCCATCTGCACTAAATGACGGTGTCTAAAATCTGATCCCCCCTCAGGGATCTGCCAACCAATGCTTTTCTCGCTCTCTTCTAGCCTCATTCTGCTCTCCTTTTCTCTATTTTCTTTCCCTTGCATTGTTCTGGCTGCACCACCAGATGTTTCTGACAACCAAATTACAGTGCACAGAAAAATGATTGCTTACCCTCGCTCTCTATCTCTGCTCTCTCAGACAGGGTGGACAAATTACACACTTTACTCGGCTGTGAAATACCAGCTGCAGAGTTTCTGAGCTGAAGCAGGAAATATAGAGTAGAAATCTGGATGTGGACACTATAACTGTTATACACCATGTTGCTGTCCAATTAGTACTTATTCAAGTTTTGAAATTAACACCCGCCAACCAAACCAGATGCGGGTGAAAAATTCACCATGGCAGGCAATGTATATCAACTAACCAGTCAATATGGCATCATGGTTATGATTCATAAAATATGTCATCACTTTGCATGTCATCGCTATCAGAGCTCCTTCCCAAACATAGTCCTCCCAACATATGCAGAACAAAGCTTAAAAAGGGTTGCACACTCAGGGCTTGAATTTCAGCACAGGATTATGGGGATTGCGCATAATTTAAACCATTCCTGCAAGTTTAACTTTTATAATGCAAGAAATTCCCACACAAATGTATTTGCTTCATCTCCAAGCAAATTATGAAATACATCCACAGAAGCAAAAAAAGAAATCACCAGATCAAACAGTCTGTCTTTATTTTAGAATTTAATTCCACAAACAGCGCTGCACCTGCCTTCTCTGACTCTAGTTTAGACCTGTAGCATCAGTGTGGTCTCCACGGCCTGCGTCATTGGTAGCCCGACTAGAAAACACAATAGCCCCGGGACGTCGGGCTACCCAAAATGTAAAGCAGATCTCCTGCGGGTCCTTAAAAACTCAAAGTGAGTAGTATCAAACTTAAGGCCATAAAAAGTTTTAAATGTGTTAAATGGTACAAGAAATGTCTTAATTATAATTGCAAGAGGTCTTACAGTTGTGGACGGAAAGACAAGAGTCGCGATATGGCTGGATTAACTTCAAAAGGCAATGATGTCATTGAATAAATATGAGCGCTGCACGTTTTAAGTCAAAACGCGGCGTGGATGTTTTTATTTGAATGTATCTGAAGAGACTGTCCTCAGAAACGTGTCGGTGGCATTTTTATTTAATTTTAACATTACCTGCTTTGTGTATAGCTGTTACCGGGGAAACCTCACTATTTGAGGAGCGTCTCGCTGCAGCCTGCGGTGCACATCCAACCCCGCCCACAACCAAGTGTGACGTCACAGACCACGCCCATGTCAAAGTACGTCACATCCTCAATCATTTTGAAACAGGAAGAAGCATCGATAAGAAGATAATTTGTATTGTTTGCCAACCTCTAAAAAATAAGCTGTTGTTTGCTGTGTCGTTAAGTAAAAAAAAAAATATCTTTGGTCTTTACCAAACGTTGACAACTTTAAGAACGTGTGCGTCGTTTGTGTGCATGTGCATAAACAACAGTAAGTATTTTTAATTTCAACTTCACACCGGCACGTTATTGCTTAGCTAGCAACAAATATACTTATATATGTGTGTGTGTGTGTGTGTGTTTGGGGGTGGAGGGGTGAGATGAGTGTTTTTATGTTGGGGGGGGGGGTCTATCTATCCACACATGTATGTATATATGTATGTATGTATATATTCGTGGCATGCATGCGTACACACACACACACACACACACACACACAAATACATACATATATACATACATACATACATGTGTAGATAGATAGAGAGACAGACAGATAGATAGACAGATAGATAGATAGATAGATAGATAGATAGATAGATAGATAGATAGATAGATAGATAGATAGATAGATAGATAGATAGACAAATAGAAGGCACAAGTCTTACAACATAAAATCAATTATGAATCAATGTGCAATATTTTTTATACCCTTCCCCCCACACATAACACTCATCTCACCCACTCAGACACACACACTTCATCCCTCTCACACATATGTACTTACCTGCCCCCCACCACCACAACCACACACACACACACACACACACACACACACACACACACACACACACAAAACACTCACATACATATGACATCTTTAATGATATACTCTGATCACAGTACCCATGCACAGTAACTTGGTTGGGCAACCGCATCATTTCACAATGTCTTGCTGGATAACTCTGTGTATGTCACAAATTATCTTTGTATTCTTCTATATTAACGAAAAGATCACATAATGTTTGTTTGTCATGTTTTACAGCATTCTACACATTTTCAGTCCAAGCCTGATGCAGAGCAGTTCTCCCGGGTTAAGGGGTCCCTGCTGCAGTTTCACCAGTAAAGAAAATTACTTGTTACAGTTCACTTGAAGGACCACATAAGCCATGCAGTGGTGCATGGAGGTATGGTGAGAGCATTTCTTTAGATACTGATTGATTTTTGTGGTTTAAAATCATAAATATGTTTATGTAGAATGATGAGGTAAATAATTTTTAGTGGACACATATACCCCAACATATGTATTCTCTATTTTTAAGAGGAGCGCCAAGAGGACATAAAGTGGAAGTTTGTAAGGGACATTGGTCCAGCGTGGTACAGAGTCATCGTGGGTTATTCTGTGGGGAGGTGACAGGGCCTGCCGTTCTCCAGATGGACAGTAAAAAATCAACAGAATGCCATCAAAGACTACCTGGAGGGAGAATCGGAGGATATATTGAAGCAAGGAATCTCTCTGTGTAGTCTATGTATGTATATGTGTGTACTGCATGTCAAGAACTGTTTATCTGATCATTCAGCTGCTCATTCAGCTGCTCAGACTTTATAATATTTGGAGCATATCTTTTGTTAAACACAACCAGTCAAAAGTTTTTGAACAGTGAGATTTTTTTATGTTTTTAAAGTAATCTCTTCTGCTCATCAAGCCTGCATTTATTTAATCCGAAGTACAGCAAAAAACAGTCCAATTTTAAAATATTTGTATAATATTTTGCTATTTAAAATAACAATTTTCTATATTTCTATTAAAATGAAATGTAATCCTGTGATTTCAAAGGTGACTTACTCCAGTCACATGATCCTTCATTCTAATATGCTGATTTGATGCTCAAAAAACATTTTATTATTATTATGTTAATACACTGAAGACTGGAGTAATGATGCAGAAAATTCAGCTTTGATCACAGGAATAAACTGCATTTTAAAATACATTTAAATAGAAAGCAGTTCTTTTAAATTGTAAAAATATTTTACATTACTGTTTTTGCTGTGTTTTGGATCAAATAAATGCTGGCTTGGTGAGCAGAAGAGACTTTAAAAAATAATAAAAATCTTACTGTTCAAAAACTTTTGACTGGTGGTGTATATTATTTTTTTGTAAAATTGTACATGTAATTATTTTTGTAAAATACTAAATATAAAAATACCCAATGAAACAATGGATGCCTTTTTCATTCATCTTTAAGTATGTGGAGGACCTGGACATGTTTCATATCAAGTTGTGACGAACAAGGCCTGAAGGTCAATGTCATCTTACTTATATAATCTATCAATGCAATCTCTATTCAGCCTAAGTATGTGTAGCCTACTGCATATGGGGAACTGTTGATTCTATCATTCAAATGTTAACACGTTATGATAAGTGGAATAAATCTTTAGAAAATTAAATGACAATTATACAATACCAACTTTTACAATAATTTTGCATACTTTTACAATACCAAAATCTAATTGTCCTCATTTAAATTTGATGCGTTTCAATTTTGCCTTGGGTAGGTCAAAATCGTTTTTCAATAAATGTGGATTTATCTCATTACATAAATGAACAAGGTAAGGTTTAAAAGTTTTAATTGACAATTAGCCTACTGTAATCAACATAAGCATTTTAGGAGCTGTTATGATGACAAAATCAGCTCCGTATATTAGACATATTAAATATATATTAGATTTAAGATGTGCCATTTTAACCTAGACATCCTTTACAAAAATAAGAAAACGTGTATTAGTATAACGATGGACAATATTATTTTATTGAGATCCCATAAACTTCCATAAATTGATTCAACATACTTCCGGGTTTCCAGGTACGGGGATGGGGAAATCACATGAGGTGACGTATTTGATATGGGCGTGGCTTTCGTTTACGTCACACTTGGACGTGGGCGGGGTTGTGTCGGGGGTGGGCGTGACTTCTGACGTCACACTTGGATGTGGGCGGGGTTGTGTCGGGGATGGGCGTGACTTTTGACGTCACACTTGGATGTGGGCGGGGTTGGATGTCCACCGCAGGCTGCAGCGAGCCCTACTTGCACTATTTCAACTCTCCTAAAGCGCCACCTCATGGCAGAGAATGAATTTGCATTTCCAACAAGCCTTTCTTGCTGTTTATGGTCAGATCAATGCAAATATCAACTCATGTTTTTTTCACAGAAATCACAGAGGCCTCGTTTACACTGCAGGTCTGGATGCCCAATTCTGATTTGTTGCCTATATCTGATTTTTTGGGCTGTCCGTTTACACATTCTTTCAATTGTGACCCATATCCAATTCATGTGTTTACACTTGCCATACCATCTGAAACATCGCGCATGCATTGTTGTCATTTACCGCCTCCACATGTGCTTCCTCATGAGAATAATGTGACTTGTGCTGACAAAACGAATCACAATGAGCAATTAAAAAAATTTTTTAATTAAAATATTGGGGGGGAATTAAATTCTGAAGAAAGAAACAAACAAATAATGCATTACCTTTATCATTGTATATCTAAACTAAAGCATTCATGTATGAAAAATAATCAAATGTAAAAATAACTTAAGTGTGTTCATTACAAATAAATTGATTATTAAAACTACAAAAGCAGTTCAATGAATTGCAGCGAGTGATTCCCTTTTTTCTTTTGTTGTTAGATTAACATTATGATACATGATACTAGACATACTGCTGTAATGCATGGATCTAATATAATGTTACACATCAGATGTTTTCCCCCAACAGTTCCCTAAGCGTTCACTTAAGACAGAGCATATTATGTTTGCATGAATTCTGAAATACTGTAATTCTGTATATGTGTGTATTTATCGGGATCGCGCACCATCAGAAGCGCCGTTATATGCATGCACTTCGGATGACAGTTTTTTGCCTGTAGCTCAAAATAGCCCATGCGAATTTACACTCATTTTGCCAGCACGGGTCACATATGACGTCGTTAAATCAAATTGTTGCAGTTTTAATGATGTACTGAACGCAATGCCTCAGAAAATCCGATCTGCCCGTTTACATGACAGTCGCATTGGCACATATCTGATTTGTATCTGATTTATTTACACATATGAATGTGGCCTGAAACCGATCTTGAAATATCTGAATGCATGCGTTTTTTTCCCGTTTACACTGTCATAGAACAGATCCGATCTGTGTCACATATGAGCAAAAAATAATCGGAATTGGGTCACATTTAAGTGGCAGTGTAAATGAGGCCAGAGTTGTAAATGAGAAAGAAGTTAACGTGCCTTCTAAAAATCTAAACAATTAAGATTTATACATTTTAAATTGACAATTTATATGCTTGATTTATCCCTTTTCATAAAAATGGTCTAAAGGCTGAAATGCTGTTGTATAAGATTTTGTTTTTGTGAAAACCTGTATCTGAAATGTAAATCATGTAATTCTATGGCTAGACATTGTCCAACACCACTCATACAGTGTTCATTTTAGAACTTAAAATGGGTCATGAAGTGCCTTAAATTTATTTTTTTTTAAATCTGCAGATCCCTGTAAATAGTGAAATAAAATTCCTTCCTTCATATTTGTTGATACCTGTGTATTAAAAATATGTTTGATTGCCATTTAAACTCCTATCTGATTTTATATATATAAAATATATATATATATTTATAAGGTCTTTTTTTATTTGGGCTAGTTAAATTAATTTTCGAGCTACCAAAATCTCAAGAGTACCTGCCCAAAGGGCTACCAGGGATTTTGAAATTTTGCGAGCCCTGTTTTGTATTTCTATATGTGGAGTGAAGCTGTGGAATGGATTCAGTTCAGTGCTCAAGCAATGTTCAAGCATGATCCAGTTCAAAAAGCAGTATAAAAATGAGATATTCACAAGGTATAAGGAGAAAGAAGGGATTTGACAAAGTGATCTCTCATATTATCTATTAAGGTTATAATTATTATTTTTATGTTTTCCTTGTATTTAGTGTTGGTGTATGGGAATGAACATGTAAATATATGTAATTTGTAAATAATTAAGATTAGTGTTGTCAAAAGACCAGGTACTTCGGTACCAAGTCTGTACTAAAAAAAAATGAAAACATTACGGTACCAGGTTTTTTTAAGTACCGGTGGTACCGAATACCCGGTCAACCCGGTTCTTTATGAGTGTAAAGATATTTACTATTTTTACACACCAGAGGCTTTTAAATGAATTGTGAATCTAAAATATGCATGTTAGAGAATGTACAAAAAGTTAACATTGTTTGTCTCATATCAGTTAGAAAAGCAGTTCTGGGCTTTTTTTTTTTAGCTAATTTAGTTGTTAATCTTGGCTGAATAACTCTAGAAGGTTTTAAAAGCCCTTTAAAACAAAATATGTACAGTGTTTGTATTAAATAAAAGTATTAAGTATTAAAATAAAAGTCAAATTTTTTAATTAGTATGTTTTTGCGTTTTGCTTTGGTACTGAAATTGGTACAGAGAACCGTGGATTTTCACTGGCATTGGTACCGAATAGTGCTGTGTTCAATACATCGATATAACGGTGTATTGTCACAGAGATTTGACGATACGAGTACTGATACAGCTGGCCTTGTATCGATATTGTGGCACGTATGCAGCAACGGACCGTGCTAAATTTGAAGAACACAATTTAAAATGGAGTAGAAAAGTGCAAGGTTTCTAAGAAAATATTGAATAGAGCAAAATATATAGGCTACAACAAATCTGGTGTGTAGCGTGGATCTGGAACTGACTTTTTGTACAGTTTGTCACATCTCTTGATTATCTGTCTTCACAAACTGCCCTGAAATACAATTCAAACATTAACAATGATTGTTATAAATGTAACGTAAGGCTCTTACATTCATAATGCTCATTTTGGCCTCTACAGCTCATTTTGGAAATATAGTTAATATCAGTAATATGTAGCATGCTCGATACAAGGAAGTGGTCAGTAACATCGTCACTTTGAGGTATGATATCAGTGAGATATATATATATATATATATATATATGATATATCAGTAAGGCTACTTTAAGAAAAAATAAAATGAATAATTTAAGTTGTGTTATGCATTCAAATAGTTAAACATGCTAAAACACAGAATTTGGTAACAATAATAATAATAAAAAAAAAATGGTGAGAAAAAATTAAACATTTTATAGGGCCCTAAACATGTTTTTTTTTTTTTTGTTAAACTTTTAATAAATTAATGTGAAAATGTATGTACTATTAAAAAGGAGTTGAGAAAAATTAAATGGGAAAAAAAGCTTTTTTTATTAAAGTGGAAATCAGTTTACTAAATAAAAAACTTGACTGACTGCTACTTTAAAGGGATATTATCTGTGTTGTTTATTATTTATTTTTATGTATACTATATTATTTTGTGCAATTACTTGCTAGTCAGTTGAGTTTGTGGCAAAACCTTTTGCAGTGTTTACATGTTTATACCTGCATAAAATGTATTAAAATAGAGGTTTATTTTCATAAAGTACAATTTGATTTAAAAATGCACCTACATTTTTTTTGCATTTTGTGTTTTTCAGTTGAATAAAATACAAATTTTCCCTATATATTTCATCAGATTTGTTTAAAAAAAAAATCTCGTCTCCTCTCATTCTCATGAACCCAGTCTCGTGTCTCGTCTCCTGGGATAAGTGTCTCATCACACCCCTAGTAGCCAGAGCAAGAGATACAATAGATTTCTTTTGCATATCTGACAGTGTAACATTAAGCAGAAGTATTTTGAATGATTTTAAACCTGTATCCTGTTTTCTGGGTGACATTGATATTATCACTATATATTGTTGCAACACCTCCCCCACGACCAGTCTGACAGGGCTCATGCTTATAACAGTAGTTTGGTGGAGTAGACTCATTTAGACCAATATAATCATTTGGTTTGAGCCAGGTTTCAGTCAAGCAGAGTACATGAAAACTATTATCTGTGATCATTTCATTTACAATAACTGCTTTGGGTGTGAGTGATCTAATGATTATGAGCCCAAACTTATTTTTTTTTGTTTGTTTATTAATTTTGCATTTTTCTGGTTTAATCACAATCAGATTTTTTTCTAGAACATGCATTAAATTTATATTTTGACCTCACTATTCGGGGAACAGACCAGTGTGATTTAAAAAAAAAAAAAAAAAATTATTCGTTAAAGAACATTTTTTCTGTAACTAAGATGAGACGTTGACGAGCTAAAACTAATATATAATGATAAAAACTATGATGAAATTTACGCTGCATCTTCGTTAATAAGACGAGACGGGACTATAATGTTATTTGATTTCTACCGGATATTCAAAATACAGTTGGACTCGTAACACAAAAAGGTTGCGGGTTCAAGTCTCATACCGGCAGGGATTGTAGGTGGGGGAGTGAATGTACAGCGCTTTCTCCAAACTTAAATACCACGACTGAGGTTCTCTTGAGCAAGGCACCGAACCCCCAACTGCAAAAAATGGCTGCTCACTGCTCCGGGTGTGTGTTCACGGTGTGTGTTCACTGCTGTGTGTGTGCACTTTGGATGGGTTAAATGCAGAGCACGAATTCTGAGTATGGGTCACCATACTTTTTATCACTTTCCTAATAAAGTACCCACCCGAGTCATTAATGTTAACCAACAAAAGATGTTAAATAAATATGTAAAGTGAACCTACTGTATCTGAAAAATGAGTTTAATTTGTATTAGAGTTTAATATCTCTTTCATATTTGTCTTATTGTCTTATTCTGCATCTTTCAAAAACGATAAATTATATATATTATATATGAAAAACTATAATTTTTTATAAGTTGCTCCCTTTTCACTACTGTTAAAGGTATAGTTCACCCAAAAATGAAAATTGTCATCATTTATTCAAGTTTTTCCAAATTCAATCCTTGATTCAAATTTCTCATAAGCTTAATTGATTCGGTCTAAAGAGAGAAGAATTAATTACTATTTTTGTTTGAAGACTACATATAATGACTAAAAGTTGAAAAAAATGCAATGACTTTTCATAGACTAAAACTATGAAAGACACAAAAGACTAAAATGTGACTAAGACTATTAAGCATTTTCGTCTCAAGATAAAGTCTCAAAATTAACACTGGAACAGACACAGTCTTTATTGATTAGACAGCGCAAGTACTTCTATTTAAGTGGGTAGAACAAAAGCCATCATAGCAGTTATTTGAGAATTGGCTTACTAGTCAATGGAGTGTAGAGTCCTGGAGATGTTGTCCGAGAGGAGTTCTGATCCGACTCTGCTGGGGTGCAGGCCATCAGCGCGAAAAAAGAGAAAAAGCCTAGGACGCTCCCAGAAAAGATTCCAATTATTAACAAAGAGCAGTTTCTGTTCTTTACACCATGACAATAACCATTCATTTAGAGCAAAAAGTCTACTGAACCTTTCGTGTCCTCGTTGATACGTGGGCAGTGGTCCTGACACGATGATCGTCGCCGCGGGCGTCGTGCTGCGAACCGTCTCGATCAGACTCCTAAAGTCCCTCTTCAGCGTCTCTGTCTGCTGCTGCGTGGTGTCGTTAACCCCGGCGTGAAGCACGACCGCTCCGATGCTCTCTTCACCCTTCAGGATCACGGGTATCTGTGCAGAAATATCAAGAACACGAGCACCAGGGAAACAGTGAGTGTGCACATTACCTTCTGCTAACATAGCATGAACGTGCCGGACAATGGAGTCTCCGACGAACACAGAGTCGTGTTCTGTCTCGCGAAGTGGAGCAAATAGGTTTCCGGTGGAGTTCCCGAAGACCGGAGGCGGCACGGGGAGATAGGTCATCGCCAGGGCCTGGCTCATGTCTTACACTGTGGCATGGGGTGAAGGACATCTGGGAAGATTGAGTCCTGGGTACACCGGGCCTGTGCAGAGAACCACACAGAGCAGCGTGCTGTATACTTACCCCAGACTTATGAGCGTCAACCCCTGAATGTTTCCAGCACAGCTCTCCACTCTCTCAGCTGAGCCTGCTTCTCCACGAGGTCACGGATCTGCTTCTCCACGGCCTCCAACTCCTTATTAGAAATAAACAAACTAGAGAATAGGGGAAATGCAGAAAAGAACAATAGTAATATGGAAAACATATAAAAAAATCTTAAGATACCAGAATTTGTTTACAATGAACAATCAAAACGTGTTTGAAACAGTGGTTTGAAATAGTTTCAGCCCATTTTAGACCGCGTGCAAGTGACGTCACTGATAGACTCTACGGTGCAGACTTTTAGGTTAAATTAATTAGCTTACTTCCATTTATCCATTGACAAATTATCAGCAAAAACATTTACAAAGCTATCAAAACCGCCCCTTTACACATAAGATGTGATTAAAAGCCCAAACGTTCATTAATAAGAGCTCAAATCTATTATGCTATAATTATGTTTCTACGCTAGCGTAATATTTGCTAACAGACATTTCAGATAATTAAGGAAAGATACCATAATCACAGAGGTATAAATATTAACAAAAGTACTTAAAATAGACTGTGGATGATATTAACATATGTTACTTAACCAATCTGTCGCAGTTGTTGAACTTTTCTTTGGTATAACTGACGAGAAACAGAAACTGTCAGATGCGTCCTCTCCTCTCCAGCAGCTGACGTGTCCGCGGTTGCCATGGCAACTCTCAATGGCTAGTCGGCTAATAAAAACAATAATATTAAAAATGGGTTTTAGCATCTTTACAGAGTTCAAGACTTTTGTTTTTACTTTGTTTTATACATTTTATCAACCTATTTATTATAAATTGTAAGACTCACCTCAGAAAAGCTAATTATCCTGTCAGAAACAGTTGAAGTGAAAAGTGCCTCAAACAAACGCGCTGTCCTCCTGATACAGTATCTGCGGCAGATGAGATTGTGTAGCCAGTCTGTGTCATTATTTCACGTTCATAACTCCTTACGAAACAGAAAGTTTCACAACTCCGAAAAATGTATTTCCTTTCTTGTCAACTGTGCGCGCGGTGTGTCAGCTGTGGAAGCTATATGTCACGTCACTATATATTAAAACATGTCCATATTCTGACTTGGTGAAAAGAAACACATTTTATCTTTAAGGAACGTTTAATCTTGTGTCTGAAGTTTAATTACACTTTTTAAATATCACTATACTCAGAGCATATAAAGAACGTACAAAAGTTATGGTAATGAAATTACGTGCATACGACGTTGTAGTTACGTTGCCAGTAAGTCATGAAGTTACCAATATATTATGAATAGAGAACCTATCTGGGACGTTCTTGGTTACCTAGTCACGTTGGAAGGACGTACTGACGACGTTGTGAGTTGGTAATGTGATGGTAATAAAATCACGGTCATGCGGCGTCGTAGTTACGTTGTCAATTGGTAAGTCACGGAATTACCAAAAATTACCAATACGTTACGTAACTGTTACGTCGTGTGTTAGCAGGGAAGGTCATTGCAAAAGAGGCTGGCTGTTCACAGAGCTTTGTGTCCAAGCACATTAATAGAGAGGCGAAGGGAAGGAAAAGACGTGGTAGAAAAAGTGTACAAGCAATAGGGATACCTGCACCCTGGAGAGGATTGTGAAACAAAACCCTTTGGAAATCAGGGTCCCAGAGTCTGGAGGAAGAGAGGAGAGGCACACAATCCATGTTGCTTGAGGTCCAGTGTAAAGTTTCCACAGTCAGTGATGGTTTGGGGTGCCATGTAATCTGCTGGTGTTGGTCCACTGTGTTTTCTGAGATCCAAGGTCAACGCAGCCGTACACCAGGAAGTTTTAGAGCACTTCATGCTTCCTGCTGCTGACCAACTTTATGGAGATGCAGATTTCATTTTCCAACAGGACTGCACACAGTGCCAAAGCTACCAGTACCTGGTTTAAGGACCATGGTATCCCGATCTTAATTGGCCAGCAAACTTGACTGACCTTAACCCCATAGAAAATCTATGGGGTATTGTGAAGAGGAAGATGCGATATGCCAGACCCAAGAATGCAGAAGAGCTGAAGGCCACTATCAGAGCAACCTGGGCTCTCATAACACCTGAGCAGTGCCACAGACTGATCGACTCCATGCCACGCCGCATTGCTGCAGTAATTCAGGCAAAAGGAGCCCCAACTAAGTATTGAGTGCTGTACATATTCATACTTTTCAGTTGGCCAAGATTTCTAAAAATCCTTTCTTTGTATTGGTCTTAAGTAATATTCAAATTTTCTGAGATACTTAATTTGGTATTTTTCTTAGTTGTCAGTTATA
This sequence comes from Cyprinus carpio, assembly GCF_018340385.1. Taxonomy (NCBI): domain Eukaryota; kingdom Metazoa; phylum Chordata; class Actinopteri; order Cypriniformes; family Cyprinidae; genus Cyprinus; species Cyprinus carpio. The sequence continues at coordinate 1,622,684 of NW_024879270.1, read as the reverse complement.
ATCATCAAAATTAAAAGAAATAAACATTTAAAATATATCAGTCTGTGTGTAATGAATGAATATAATATACAAGTTTCATTTTATGAATGGAATTAGTTAAAGGAGCCGTATGTAGGATTGTGGCCTAAACTGGTACTGCAATCACTATAAAAATACTGTAGAGCTGTGTATCCCCTCCCCCTACCCCCTGACTCGAGGTTGCCAGATGACGAACAGACGTACACAGTAAGTAATTATGTTTATGCTTCATTAGAGATATTTTGATAAGTAATTATGTATTTTTAAAAAATGTACTAATTGTCATTAGTTAAATATTATCGTAAAGATTTATGCTCGTATGTGACAGTATAATCGTAAAGATTTATGCTCGTATGTGACAGTATAATCGTAAAGATTTATGCTCGTACGTGACAGTATAATCGTAAAGATGTATGCTCGTATGTGACAGTATAATCGTAAAGATTTATGCTCGTACGTGACAGACAGATCGGTAACTGTTAGTCTAGGCTACTGTCTCAATTATGTTTCAAATTGCCATAATGAGCGTGCTAATGTTGTTTTTCCTCAGCGTCTCAGCATAATGACAGAGAAACGGGCTCCTGTGATGCATTGCTAATGTTAGCATACGTCCATGTGAGCTAACGTTATGTTACTTTGCACAAACATAAATAACTTTGTTCGACTGTCATGAATATATGAAATGTCCATTGACATCAAGTACAAGTTAGCCAAGCATAGATGAATCTTACCTGTCCAGGAGAAAATTAGCAACGTTGGCGTCTGTGTTCAAATTCTTCTCCGTTTTCAGCCGTCTCCATCTTTCAAAAGCATCTCCAATACAAATTCTGGTTTTATTTCGGACTTTGTCACGACGAATTTCTGAATTTATAACGAGGTCTTTTTGATTTAGTAACATTAGACATTTTTATCCGACTGGAGTTAGGGTAGGTTACAGCAAAGCTGGCAACACGGATCCCGAAAACACTACTGACTTCGTGATTGGTAGATAGGTGGAGGGAGGCGCGTCAGGCCAAAACACAAAATGACAACATCAACATCAGTTGAGGGCTGCAAGTCCACTTTTTAAATGACAATATCCTGGCCGGACTACTGTTGTCAGTGATATAAGTATTTGAAATGAACATGATTTCTTAATGTCTAGTGACACATCAGGGCCATTTTATGATTAATTGAAATAGATTTCTTACATACAGCTCCTTTAAATAAATCAACTTTTTGATTATATTCTAATTATATGACCAACACCTGTACACTGCGCGTGAGACTATAGCTGTGTTCCAAATTTGAGTCTGCACACTTCGAAGGCCACAAAGGGCCCTCCCAAGTGCATAAAGGAAGCTCCGCCTTCACAGGATTTCCTAATTGCCACACCAGAGGTTCCCGATCAGCACTCCATACTTTGCACTCGCTTAGCAACGAGAGCTGACAAGAGGAATATCCTGCCAGGATAGGTGGAGCCAGAATTGCTCATTTTTGTTTTAATATTTTATGTCATAATGGAGGAGACAGTGATGTACCTCCGGCTTAGCCAAGACCGAGGCCAGGTAAGTTACATTGGTTTGCTGCGTGCTTTGTCGGATTACAGCTTTAAATGCAGGAATAAATGCATGACTTTGGAATTGGCTAGGAGCTTACTTGAATTATGTAATGATACATATGAAAAACTACAAAATACACACACCAACACATAGCAGTTCAAATGCTGACTGATATCTTACAAAGGTGCGATTTTATATAGTTTTTTGTCTTGACCATGGTGATCATATGTAGACAGGTTAACAAAAATAAAACTGTGAATAAAAAAAAAATAGAGCATTGTACAGCTCAATGTTCAGTGGCCGCTGTCACAGCTGAACAGTGATCTTGTTTGACTGGTCCAAGTCTTTCAGATGCAGCCATTGATATAGTTAGCAAAATGTGTTGATATTCTGACAAAATGTTGATACTTTCATTTTCAAAATAATCAGAGGTGGACTGTAAGGATGTACATTCGTTAAGTATTCTCGAACAAATAAGAAGTAGCCTAATAATTTTTCTTTTTTTTCCCTCACAGACAGCAACACTAAAAATATGGTCTTTTACAACATTATGCATTGTTGTAGATTAAACTACCCAACAGTACATTTAGTAGGCAACTTTAAATTTATAACCTTGAACACTCAACACTTAGGAAAAATATAAAGACAGGTTTGCAATCTTAACATTAGAAAATACGACATGCATACAAAATACTTAAGTGCTAAAGTTTGGTTAAAACATTTGTAGACACATCTTGAATGACAGCACTTCAAAAACACAACAAAGGGAAAGACTATTGCCTTATATCAGGGATAGCCAACTGCGGTCCTGGAGGGCCACTATCCTGCAGAGTTTAGCTTCAGCCCTCATAAAAACTCACCTGCCTGTATCTATCTAGTAATCCCGAAAACACTGATTGCCTTGTTCAGGTGTGTTTAATTAGGGTTGGAGCTAAACTCTGCAGGACAGTGGCCCTCCAGAACCGAAGTTGCCTATACCTGCCTTATATAGTGATTGTTTTATTGTTTGTGGGCTTTGTGTAAAAAAAAAAAAACTCTGGCTTTTAACACTTTCGCTAGGTATTAGAGCAAATAAAAACACAATACTTACATTTCATTGTGATTTCCCCCACAGAACTCTCACCCGCAGTGTTCTATGAATATAAAATCCGTCGTCATCTGCACGCAAGTGATTCTGGGATATGGTAGGGTGCCAAGTGTCCATCAGATGTACACTTAATTTTCCTGGGAAAAGAAGGGTGCATTTGAAGTCACTTTCGAAATACGTCAGCCTTCGTCGTGCCGCGATGATGCAATCGGCCTTGGAATGCAGTCTTCGGAGGGTGCATTCTGGGGGCATGTTATATTTGGGGTGCTTCTTTTGGGCTTTGTCTTTTGCGGACTTACAATGGCCGCCACGAAATTATCCATCAAATTATCATAATTTTTGTAAGTTAACAACAATCTTAGTAAATTACTAAACTGAGTTATTGCCTACATAACATATTTTAATATAAATAATGTATGAAAAAAACGTTAAAGCATTAATAATAAAGATGTAAACGGCATCTCTAATTCAAACTCGCTCACTCTCGCTCTCGAATGAAGTCGTTCACTCAGAATTTGGACAGCATTACAAAATGGCTGACATCCGATATAGTGCACTATATAGTGGATAGGGAGCGGTTTCAGACACAGCTGAAGTGTGGAATGTTTGACACTTCATGCACTCAACTTTTGCAGCTTTAATTACGTAACGAAGGGGGAGGGAACTATCAGACTCTGATTATGAATGAAAAAATAAACTTATATAATTCATACACTACATGACTGAGTACATAGTGCATAAGTACATAATGTATGAGTGCATAGTGTATAGTGCGTCAAAATTGGGACACAGTTATAGGTTCTGTACAGGAAACAGTTCACCTCTCGAGTCTTCGGGGTCGGGTTTGTGTCATTAGTTCATCACGTGACAGCCACTGTTGCCAAATCTCGTGAGACAAATAAGCAACCACAGCTTCAAAAACAAGCCCAATATATATATTGTATATAAGTTTGCTGCTAAACTGCTTTTAGATCTTTGTTTCAGTTGTTTCTGTGATGTACTGAAATATAATTACAAGCACTTCATACGTTTCAAAGGCTTTTATCGACAATTACATGACATTTATGCAAAGAGTCAGTATTTGCAGTGTTGGCCCTTCTTTTTCAGGACCTCTGCGATTCAACTGTGCATGCTCTCAATCAACTTCTGGGCAAAATCCTGACTGATAGCAACCAATTCTTTCATAATAACTTCTTGGAGTTTGTCAGAATTAGTGGGTTTTTGTTTGTCCACCCGCCTCTTGAGGATTGACCACAAGTTCTCAATGGGATTAAGATCTGGGGAGTTTCCAGGCCATGGACCCAAAATTTCAACATTCTATGGGATTATTATCCTGCCATGATTCAAAACTGAAAAGAAAGTTCTGAAAGTTTGAAAGTAAGTGTTCGAAAACTCAAAATCTTACAAAAGAAAGTTTTGCAAGATCGAAAAATAAGATTTGCAAGCTTGCAAAATGTAAAAAAATAAAAAAAATCTCTGCAAACATTATTTTGTTTTTGAGATTTCCTTCTTCAGAACTGCAACATTTTTTTTACGATGTTGCGCAAATAATTTTTCAGATTTTCAAATTTGTCACTGTTCTCCCAGTGTATAGTTTGTTTTCCAGATTTGAAACCTTGTAAATAGTGATCTGAAAACTGGTGTGCGAACAGGTGAAAAAAAAGTTTTGAAACTCTGAAAACTGAGGTTCGAAAGGGTGAAACTTATTACATTACACTACATTTGCACTCCTATTGCAGACTATTTTTTCAGAGCCGAGTTTACAACACCCACTTTGCGGAGATACGGCCACACAGTTGCGAGCTTGCGACTCACGTGATTTGTGGCAGCGTTGTCACGCAGCTCCGCTCTGAAACTCTGAAACTCAGACTAAGCGAAAATGAAGCTTCGCAAACTCGCAACTTAAAAAAAAGCCTGGAGGGAGGGCCTTCTGCTCTTGGCCAATGCTTTGTTGTCTGCTGACGTACAGTCCAATCACAAGTCGTATTTACTGGAAGGTGGGATTGACCGACTGCTCCGCCAATGACGAAAGCGCACAGGATACGCAAACAGAGGATGCACGGATCTCTGGCCACAAGGCGGTCCCGTCTAGAGCTGCAAGAAAACCGCGTCCATGGCTGGATAGCGTCCGGTCCGGTCCAAAAATAAGGCTACCGACTTGTCGCGGGAATTCACTATACAATTGCCAGTAGCCGCTGAGTTTACCACTGATAGGCCTGCGGTGCATCAATATACACACTCACCTCACGACTCACTTTCTGTTTGACCCATGGCCTGGAGATGTACAGTGTTGCCAACTTAGCACCTTTGCAGACCCCTTTAGCAAGTTTTTTCTTCTTCAAAAAACCACCTAGCGACAAATCTTTAGGGTTTGCCCAAACCTTAGGCCTATTTAGTTTCTGAGACTTGCCGTTATTGCTGCGCGAGGTCTTTGCTTTCTCTCTCTGTGCGTCTGCTGTGTTCAGACGCACAGAGACGCATATGATGTTGCTTCTCTAATTTTACATCCAAGTGTAGCCGAAATCACAGCACAGTTGTTGTTTTTATCTTACTCTATGTGTATTTGATTTCATCAGACGACGGCTCGATTATCAGGATTTTTGTGCAGATTAATGTTTTGGAAGGGAGAGCTGGTCACTATTTCATATTCATTGTCTGACAACAGAAACAGTAAAATATATAAATGAAAAGTTTTTTTTTTTTTTTTAGAATTTAGCTGCATCCAAATACAGTATGTGGGCAGAGAGAGGCAAAAAAAAAATGTAATAATAAATAATAAATGTGCATTTTCAGAAGAAGTGAGCTGAAAGTATGTCGTTCGCTGCGTGAGGTGAGTGTGTATATTGATGCACCGCCGGCCTCTCAGTGGTAAACTCAGTGGCTACTGGCAATTGTATAGTGAATTCCCGCGACAAGTCGGTAGCCTTATTTTTGGACCGGACCGGACGCTATCCAGCCATGGACGCGGTTCTTCTTGCAGCTCTAGACGGGACCGCCTTGTGCCCAGAGATCCGTGCATCCTCTGTTTGCGTATCCTGTGCGCTTTCATCATTGGCGGAGCAGTCGGTCAATCCCACTTTCCAGTAAATACGACTTGTGATTGGACTGTACGTCAGCAGACAACAAAGCATTGGCCAAGAGCAGACGGCCCTCCTTCCAGGCTTTTTTTTAAGTTGTGAGTTTGCGAAGCTTCATTTTCGCTCAGTCTGAGTTTCAGAGTTTCAGAGCGGAGCTGCGTGACAACGCTGCCACAAATCACGTGAGTCGCAAGCTCGCAACTGTGTGGGCGTATCTCCGCAAAGTGGGTGTTGTAAACTCGGCTCTGAAAAAATAGTCTGCAATAGGAGTGCAAATGTAGTGTAATGTAATAAGTTTCACCCTTTCGAACCTCAGTTTTCAGAGTTTCAAAACTTTTTTTTCACCTGTTCGCACACCAGTTTTCAGATCACTATTTACAAGGTTTCAAATCTGGAAAACAAACTATACACTGGGAGAACAGTGACAAATTCGAAACTCTGAAAAAATGATTGCACAACACCGTAAAAAAGAGTGTTGCACTTCTGAAGAAGGAAAACTCAAAAACAAAATTATGCTTGCAGAGATTTTATTTTTTTTACAACTTTGCAAGCCTGCAAAACTCTGTTTTCAGAGTTTAAAAACTTTTTTTTCACACATTCGCACTCCAGTTTTCAGATCACCATTTACAAGGTTTCAAACCTGGGAAAACAAACTAATACAGTGGGAGAACACTGACAAATTTGAAAATCTGAAAAATTCTTTGCTCAACATCGTATAGAAAAAATGTTGCAGTTCTGAAGAAGGAAATCTCAAAAACAACATAATGTTTGCAGAGATATTATAATTTTTTTACATTTTGCAACCTTGCAAATCTTATTTTTCGATCTTGCAAAACTTTTTTTTGTAAGATTTTGAGCTTTCGAACACTTAGTTTCAACCTTTCAGAACTTTATTTTCAGTTTTGAATCATGGCAGGATAATAATCCCATAACATTCTGGTCCCCGAGCCACTTAGTTATCACTTTTGCCTTATGGCACGGTGCTCCATCGTGCTGGAAAATGCATTGTTCTTCACCAAACTGTTGTTGGGTTTGTTGGAAGAAGTTGCTGTTGGAGGGTGTTTTGGTACCATTCTTTATTCATGGTTGTGTTTTGGGGCAGAATTGTGAGTGAGCCCACTCCCTTGGATGAGAAGCAACCCCACACGTGAATGGTGTCAGGATGCTTTACTGTTGGCATGACACAGGACTGATGGTAGCACTCACCTTTTCTTTTCCGGACAAGCCTTTTTCCAGATGCCCCAAACAATCGGAAAGGGGCTTCATCTGAGAATATGACTTTGCCCCAGTCCTCAGCAGTCCATTTACTATACTTTCTGCAGAAGATCAATCTGTCCCTGATGTTTTTTTTGGAGAGAAGTGGCTTCTTTGCTGCCCTTCTTGACACCAGGCCATCTTCCAAAAGTCTTCGCCTCACTGTGCGTGCAGATGCGCTCACACCTGCCTGCTGCCATTCCTGAGCAAGTTCTGCACTGGTGGCACTCCGATCCCGCAGCTGAATCCTCTTTAGGAGACGATCCTGGCACTTGCTGGACTTTCTTGGGCGCCCTGAAGCCTTCTTTACAAGAATTGAACCTCTTTCCTTGAAGTTCTTGATGAACCTATAAATTGTTGATTTAGGTGCAATCTTAGTAGCCACAATATCCTTGCCTGTGAAGCCATTTTTATTCAGCGCAATGATGGCTGCACGCGTTTCTTTGCAGGTCACCATGGTTAACAATGGAAGAACAATGATTTCAAGCATCACCCTCCTTTTAACATGTCAAGTCTGCCATTCTAACCCAATCACCCACATAGCAAATGTCTTCTGGCCCAGATCCGGGCCACACAATCACTTTTCCCTCGGCCCAAGTGCCGCAAAGAATGATGGCCCTGAAGTGGCCCAGAACTGGATTACAGACAAGGGCCACACATGGGCCATAACCGGGCCGAATCTCAGCCAGTTAATCACCCTGAACTGTCCCTGAACTGTGCCAAAACAGGGTTTATTATTGGTGCCAATTCTCAGCCTTAAGTAAACCAGAATCTCCAAATCTGAGCCACACCTGAGCCTTATATAGCCCAGACCCAACCCAGACAGCAAGCAGTTTGTTGGATTTCATGTGGGCCAGATGTGGGCCGGATCTGGACCAACACTATATTGCTGTCTGGGAATACAGAATCTTAATATTTCAGATTATTGCCTTGTATATTACTATAATCACAATTATTCATTTTGTGACATGCTTTGGTAAACCAGACAGCAACATAGTGTTGGCCCAGATCCGGCCCACACCTGTACATTAATGTACACACAAACTATGCCAATAAAGTACATTAAACTGAATAGAAAATCAGACTTAAAACTCACACATCATGTAACTATGCAATTAAAAAAAAAATAATAATAAAAAAAACCTTTTGCATTGATTTTTCTATTTACTTTTATAAAGAACAAATCATCCAAAAAAGAGTGAGTTATAAAGAATGCATTCTATAAGAGAAACGTAACAGATAGACACGTGTAACTTAATCATAATAATTTATTACAGGTGTGTCAAAGAGCAGTACCACAGTAGTCCAAATGACGATACATTGCAGTTGCAGTCCTCTCTGGCAGAATATAATAGTAGTGCGAGGAGCAGGGAATAATCTAAATTGTTAAACGCTGAAAATACTATCCCGATCCACTCTGTTAAGGCGCGCGTTTCTCATTCAAAACACGCATCACCGGAAACACGGCATGTCGCAATCTATGACGAAACCGGCGAGAGCCAATGAGCGTTTGATATCGCTGCCGTAAAACTTGTTGTAAAACTTATTAACGGCACATTTTTAAATTGTTACTATAGTTACAGAGGAAGGAGGTACATATCGCCGATGAATGCGGTTTGAATTTGGATCTGTTCTGTTCCTCACACCAAGCATCACATGGATACAGAGGATTTAAATAAAAAATAAAATACTTTCATGATGATTTTATTTAATGCTTGTGCATGACAGCATACTAATAAAAATGATGTGCCTCATGGTAAACCAAATAATTATACCATGATGGTTAAATGATCTCTCTCTCTCTCTCTCTCTTTCTCTCGCTCTCGCTCTCTCTCTCTCTCTCTCTTTTCATGTAAGGATTCTAAGATTATTTGTACCAAGAATAATTATATAAAATTTAATACAATGCAGTTTAATGCACTTGACTAATTTGCTTAATTTTGAAATGATAATGTTTCATTCCGTTTTGACTTGCCATTTCAAAGACTACATATTAACAATACTACACTTCGTTAAAAATGTATGTGATCATTTAACCATTATCATGCATCTTGTTTTATCATGGGTCACATAATATGCTGCCAGATCATAGCCTGATTTGGGCCACATATCACCTGACTGATCTGGGCCACACTCCTCCCACCAACAATCGGCCCTCATATTGTTTGCCGGATCCCCGCCCTGCCGTCATTGCCACACATGGCCCAGCTCTGGCTGAAAGGGTACATGCCATTGCCGACAGGAGGCCAGCAGTGCCAGCTTGAGGCCACATTTGGGCCAAGTCCGTTTGCTATGTGGGCAGCCTGACATAATGATCTCCGGCCTTGTGCTCGTCAACATTCTCACCTGAGTTAACAAGATGATTACTGAAATGATCTCAGCAGGTCCTTTAATGACAGCAATGAAATGCAGTGGAAATGTTTTTTTGGGATTAAGTTCATTTTCATGGCAAAGAAGGACTATGCAATTCATCTGATCACTCTTCATAACATTCTGGAGTATATGCGAATTGCTATTATTAAAACTTAAGCAGCAACTTTTCCAATTTCCAATATTTATGTAATTCTCAAAACTTTTGGCCACGACTGTACATATTTTTTTGATGATTTATTATCATCAATATTATTTATTATCAATTATTTATTACAGATAAATGAGCCTGCTACATATTAAACTGAAACCACTCTTTTATCTGAAAAACAAAAACAGAAGCTATTTTACAAAAATCAGCAAACTACAACAAAAGTGGGAAAACTCATCTCCAATCACCTTTGAGCAGAAAGGGATTTGAGAGATGGAAAAGGAGAAAAACAAGAGCTTCAAAGGGGAGCTGTAACATGGCCACATATTTATAGCCTACTAAAATATAGGCTATTCGAACCATATTTAATCTTAGTATTAGTATAGGACTACTTGTTTTTTATTACAGCCCATTATAATTCATACATTACAAAAACATTGTAAAAATTAAAAATTAGGCTATAAAAAGTCATCCCACTCATCTACGTCTACTTCTATCATCGCTTGGATTACAGCAGGTGCATTCGACTTCATGCAGCACTGCGCAGACCGATCGGCGGCTGATTTGAAGCAGTGCATACTGGTTAGAAATTTTATCCGAAATGAACCTGCACCGACGCTACGTCATTGTCACGTGTGGCATCAGAGTACAGCGATAGCATTTCGAGAGCAGCCGGCTGACTCAGCTGGCGCAGTTTCTCAAGAGCGACTGCAGGAGCGTTTTTGACAACACAGCTGTTTCACGCTTGGCCAAATTCAACGCATTACAACAATGAAGTGTGTTTCTAACATCTTCAATTCCAATTATGCTCACAAATCTGTTTTTAGAACAGTAAATGCTTTTTTTTCTACTGTAGTCACAATGTTATATTGAGTCACATTTAATTAAAAACAGTTATAAAAGCAAATATATCTCCAATTTATTGCTATTTAAATAATATATGTTTATGTTGAACTTTATTCTTGAACAGATGGTGCTGTATTAAGCAGTATATAAAAAGTGTTTCTGTTGCTCATGAAAACATTTCTGAAACGTCTGTGCATTTGACAAATATTTGAACATTACAAATTTGAACATGGCAAGTTACGCTGCAGAACTTATTTTATTGCACTGGTTGGCTATTAACTGCGAGCAGACAGAATGTCATTCAGTGCACTGGATGATACGGTGAACATAAATAAAGAAACTAAGTTGCTTGTCAGATTTCCCTAACAAGCAACCATATTTTTTTAAATAAGCCCAAAAAACGGCAACCCAGGATTTTTTTACGCAACTTTACCAAACAAAAAAAGCCCCAAGTCGTGTATAATACGTGGACTTGGCAACTCTGGTGACAGCGGCATAGACTTTAGACGCTTCTCAAATCGGAAGGATCCTTGAAAGGCAAGGACCTGCCCAAAGTGCCTAATTATACTACGCCCTTAAAGTATGAACTTTTTTGGTGAAGAAAAAGTACACACGTTTGAGTGTGTAGTAGAAGAGTAGGCAAGCTTTTGGACATAGTATCACATCATACAATTGAGTCTTGAACGGAGCGCTCTGTCGTATAATTACACACATCCTTTCAATGTAAACTGGCCTGTCAATCATCTTATCACAGTAAACATCCTCCACATTTCATTTCATTTAACTTCCTATGATATCGGAGAGAAAAGAAGTAGCACGTTGATCAACGAGCCGCTGGTCTTCATGCAGAGAACTCTGCTCATATTTTCTGCATAATGATGCATTTAAAAGTTAACGACCAAATGGATGTTTATAAAATATTCCATTGCTGTTGCAGATGAAATATAACACACATATCATTCAATTTAAATATTTCTTACTAGGTTACATGTAGATTATTAGTAACTCAAACCCCTTTTTCCTCTCTAACCGTCTGTCGCGCACATCCACCATCTTTGTAATTTTTTTATGCTTTTTATTCATGTTTGTAGTTCTCAACCGAATCATTCGTCAAAGCACAATGGATTGTGGGTAATATTAGCCATTAGAGTGTGCACGGATCCATGCATCAAAAATCAACCTGAAATAGTAGACCATCTTTTGGACTACTAAAAGCAAGACTTTTATCCAAAAAGAGAGTTTTGGCATACTCTTTTCAACATACTATGCTTTGGGACACACTAATTCTAATCTCACATACTATTTAGGATGGATAGTTTGAACATTGGGAAGCAGGGTTCATTTTAACCTCCTTTATTCAGCTGAATTTGAAGGATGCATGGGATGTATCATCCGCAACCTTCAATCACCCACAATCCTTTGTAACCCATTCCATTTCATGAAAATAAACTGACGAAAAACGAGTCAGTACTGCGGTTTAAGGTTCAAAAAACATATTATTTTCCATATACTGTACATTATTTGTTTCTCCTCGATGCCCCGCCTCTCTGAAACAGTCATTTTTACAAAGCTCATCGTTCTGAAAAGCGAGGTGTGCTCTGATTGGCCAGCTATCCAGTGCTTTGTGATTGACTGAATGCCTCAAGTGTGTGACGGAAATGTTACGCTCCTTAACACTGTGATGCCATGTGTCCCAACTCAACGAGACAAAACCAATAAAACTCATTACAAATGAGGCATTTGTTGCATCCAGTGGGGACATAATTATGGATTATAATGACTTATTCTGTCTTTTTACCACATAAAATAAAACCATGTCTGCATTTGTGATCGGAGAAAAGACGACAACAAGCGCTACTCTACACTGCTCAAAACTCGCGTTTGAATCATCAGTGGCAAATCCTTTACATATGTAATCATACTTACAAACTGTGAGTCAGAACAGCCGGCATTGTAGTCTTCTCTCCCAGGATCAGGAAACAGTCCTCCATAAAATGTGCTGCACACATATGAATATTTGGGTTTAAATGTTCTGGAACAGTGTTGTAAATACAACTTAACCACTGATTTCTAGTATTTTCGCTTTCACAACGAACCAGCGTCTCCACAACATGGCACCGTCGGCAACAGCGAGAACAGCTTTCTTTGCGTGAACATTTGGGCAGCAAATCTTCCCACATCGTGACATAGACATGTGGGGGCGTGTTTAAACGAGCCGTTTTAGGAGGGCGTGGACCAGTCTTAAGTTCTATAAAGAATATCTCTTTGGGTTTGAGACTTTAGTCTTTGCAACTTTAGAGATCTTATCTATTCACATCAGCTTGTAACACTCCAAAGAGAAAGGAAAACTTGAAATCACATCATATGACCCCTTTAAATAAATGTATACATGTTAAACCTACTGTATTAGAAAAAACAAATTTATTTAATATTTATATTTATTTATTTAATATCTATTGTATTTGTCTTATGGTTTGTAATTTGCTAATTTATTTTTATATAATAAACTATCTATGTGTTTTTGTGTGTGTGTATATATATATATATATATATATATATATATATATATATATATATATATATATATATATATATATATTATTTTAGATGATTATTTTAGATAATAAAATTTCTCATATCGTAGTCATATATCACTTTTTTTTTTTTTTAAGTTTATTTTTTGGTCAATGAAGCTTTTAGCAATTATTTAAAATGCATCTGATCACTGTACACAATAATCTAGAAACAATATGAATGAACACCACAACAACTTAAGCAGCAAACTTTGCAAAACACAACATTTATGTCACTGACAAAACTTTTGGCCTTGACTGTACGTGTCAAAACCAGGGGATATTCCAGAAAGCAGGTAACATTTCACATCCTGGTAAGTTTACAGATCGGTTAACGGATAAGTTTCGGTATTAAAAACGGAGATAACTTTCAGGGTATGTTAGTAGCGATAGCAACTTATGCTCTGAAGCTTCTTTTGAAGGCTGAAATAATCCATACAAACAGTATCTGACACGCTGAGTACATCTAGTGGATTTAAATAGCACTGCAGTCTTTGCCCTCTATATTTGAAAGAATTTCCACCAATTTGTTCTCTGCCAGCTTGCCTCACTGTGTTACTAAACAATTGATAAACAATATTCCAATACACTTTCTAATTATATCTGGATTTTAATGAGAACAAAATTTAATGTAGAATGAGAATGCTAATGTTGGTGTTATTCATATGGTTTTCATTGTAAGGTGATCTTCAAACTAGACAAATCTCGTGCCTAGTGTGTACCTCTCCACCTATTTATTGCTCAAAATTATTTATTCCAATTAACGCCATTTAAGTACTTTATATTACAGTGTGTGTGTTTATTTATTTATTTATTCATTTTAGTGCTGTCAAATGATTAATCGCGATTAATCGCATCCAAAATAAAAGTTTTTGTTTACATAATGTATGTTTGTGTACTGTGTATATTTATTATGTATATATAAACACACACACATAGTATATATTTTGAAAATATTTACATGTGTATATATTTATATATTTATATTCTTATATTTTATATTATATATAAATATATTTAATATATAAACATAACATATTTTTCTTAAATGTATACATGCATGTGTTTGTAATTATATATACATAATAAATATAGACAGCATACACGCATATATTATGTAACCAAAAACTTTTATTTTGGATGTGATTAATCGTGATTAATCATTTGACAGCACTAATTCATTTATTTTCCAGTTTTCAGCTATATTGCTGCTTGTGTTTATTTCAACAAGACTCCCAAGTGTCTTCATTTAAAATAAACCATGACTGTAGTCTGAAGCATTAATAAACTGGAATAATTAGTCAAGTCAATTCACCTTTATTTATATAGTGCTTTTAAAAATACAGATTGTATCATAGCAACTGTACAGCATTAATTAGGAAAATAGTGTGTCAATAATGCAAAATGACGATAGTAAACACTCATTTTTCAGTTAAAGGCAGTTCATCATTGAATTTCATTGATGTCATCATCCAGCTCAGTTCAGTTTAAATAGTATCTGTGCAATCAAATCAACGATAGCGCTGGAAATGAAGTGTCCCCAACTAAGCAAGCCAGAGGCAACAGCGGCAAGGAACCAAAACACCATCGGTGACAGAATAGAAAAAAACCTTGGGAGAAAGCAGGCTCAGTCGGGGGGCCAGTTCTCCTCTGGCCAGACGAAACCAGCAGTTCAATTCCAGGCTGCGGCAAAGACACATTGTGCAGAGGACTCAATTGGTTCCTGTGGTCTTGTCCCGGTGGTTGTCTAGGAGACAAGGTCTTTACAGGGTATCTGGGGCTCATCTAGTTGTCCTGGTCTCCGCTAACTTTAGGGGCTGTAGAGGTCCTCTCTAGGTGCTGATCCACCATCTGGGCTGGATACGTACTGGATCCGGGTGACTGAAGTGACCATCTAATCTGGATACAGACTGGATCTGGTGGCTACGGTGACCTCGGAATAAGAGAGAAACAGACTAATATTAGTGTGGATGCCATTCTTCTAATGATGTAATAAGTACACCGGGTGTTCCTGGTTCCGGTTGACCTAATTAATTCAGCCTAAAAATCCTTTAATGGATTTGAATATTAGAAATGTGTTAGTGTGTTATGTGTAAACCAGGTTGAAGAGATGGGTCTTTAATCTAGATTTAAACTGACAAGAGTGTGTCTGCCACCCAAACAGTGTTAGGTAGGTTGTTCTAGAATTTGGGCACTAAATAGGAAAAGGACCTGCCATCCGCAGTTGATTTTGAAATTCTAGGTATTTTCAAATTGCCAGAGTTTTGAGAACACAGCGGATGTGGAGGATTATAATGTAACAAGAGCTCATTCGAATACTGAAGTGCTAAACCATTCAGGGCTTTATAAGTAATAAGCAAGATTTTAAAATCTATACGATGTTTAATAGGTAGCCAGTGCAGTGTTGACAGAACCGGGCTAATATGGCCATACTTCCTGGTTCTAGTAAGAACTCTTGCTTCTGCATTTTGGACCAGCTGGAGTTTGTTTATTAAGCATGCAGAACAACCACCCAATAAAGCATTACAATAATCTAACCTTGAGTTCATGAACGCATGGATTAACATTTCTGCATTTGACATTGAGAGCATTGAGATGGAAAAATGCAGTTTTACAAATGCTAGAAACTTGGCTCTCTAAGGAAAGATTGCTATCAAATAGCACCTATAGGTTCCTAACTGATGATGAAGAATTGACAGCAGCCATCAAGTCTAAGACAGTGTTCTAGGTTATTACATGCAGTGTTTTTAGGTCGTATAATTAACACCACTGTTTTTTCATAATTTAGCAGTAAGAAATTATCCGTCATCCATCCTTTTTTTATATCGACTATGCATTCCGCTAATTTTTCAAGTTGGTATGTTTTGCCGGGCCACGAAGAAATATAGAGCTGAATATCATCAGCATAACAGTGAAAGCTAACACCATGTTTCCTGATGATATCTCCCAAGGGTAAAATGTAAAGCGTGAAGAGTAACGACCCTAGTACTGAGCCTTGAGGTACTCCATACTGCACTTGTGATCGATATGATACCTCTTCGTTCACTGCTACAAATTGATGGCGGACATATAAGTACGATTTGAACCATGCTAATGAACTTCCATTAATGGCAACAAAGTTTTCTAGTCTATTCAAAAGAATGTTGTGGTCAATAGTGTCCGATAGCACTAATAGAGAGATACAACCATGATCAGACTGGAATCCTGACTGGAAATCCTCACAGATAGCATTTTTCTCTAAGAAGGAATATAATTGTGAGGATGCTACCTTTTCCATTATCTTGGACAGAAAAGGGAGATTCGAGATCGGTCTGTAATTAACTAGTTTTTGGGGTCAAGTTGTGTTTTTTTGATGAGAGGCTTAATAACAGACAGTTGAAGGTTTTGGGGACATATCCTAATGACAATGACAAATTAATAATAGTCAGAAGAGGATCTATGACTTCTGGAAGCACCTCTTTTAGGAGCTTAGATGGAATAGGTTCTAACATACATGTTGTTGGTTTAGATGATTTAAAAAGTTTATACAATTCTTCCTCTCTTATAGTAGAGAATGAGTGGAATTGTTCCTCAGGTGATCTATAGCACACTATCTGATACTGTAGCTGACGGCTGCATGGTTACAACTTTATCTCTAAAAGTATCGATCTTGGAAGTAAAGTAGTTCATAAAATCATTACTGCTGTGCTGTTGGGAGATGTCAACACCTGTTGATGCTTTATTGTTCATTCATTTAGCTACTGTATTGAATAAATACCTGGGGTTATGTTTATTTTCTTCTAATAGAGACGAAAAGTAATCAGATCTAGAAGTTTTTAATGCTTTTCTGTAGGATAGGCAGTGTTGGGCAAGCTACTTGGAAAATGTAGTAAGCTAAGCTAACAGTTACTCTTCATTAAATGAAGCTTCACTACACTAAAGCTACAGCCCTGTGAAATGTAGCAAGCTAAGCTACAACAACACGGCAAAAGTAGTTTACCACATCTAAGCTATTTTTTAAAAAAAATCATTTTTATATTGAACCAGCATCATACCAAGTCAATGCTCTCTCAGTGATCAATACAAACTGTCAGTCAAGCAGATAGACAGGCGTAATAGTTCAGTTTAGTTGTTTATTCAACAGCTGTTCCAAATCAATTTTGGCAACAAAAATCAGTCTTAACCATCTTCAAGAATCAAGAAATAAAAGACTTGCACTCTAAAAAAAAATATTTATTTACTAACTGCTTGTTTTCTTAAAAAAAAAAAAAAAAACAAAAAACACTTGCTTCTCTAATCTTTTTGTATTCTATCTTTGTTTTATTTTTATTTATTATACAATTAACAAAAGCAAAAAAGGCCTCTAAATTAAAAAAAAAAAAAAAACCTTGCTACGTGTACTGCGTTAAGCTAACTGAGACTTTTTATAGCACTTATATATCATTGCTCTTTTGTTGATTTTGATTTCTTCCATTGTGCTCATTTGTAAGTTGCTTTGGATAAAAGTGTCTGCTAAATCACTAAATGTAAATGGTACCCTTCACAATAAGGTTCATTAGTTAACATTAGTTAACTAGTGTAGGTAACACGAACTAAGAATGAACAATACTTTCAACATTTACTAATGCATTATTAAAATCAAGCTGTGTTTGTTGTCATTAATTAATGCACTGTGAACTAACATGAACTACAAATGAACGACTGTATTTTCATTAACAAAGATGAATAAATACTGTTGTAAATGTATTGTTCATTGTACGTTCATGTTAGTTACATTAGCTAACATTAATGAAATCTTACTGTTCTGTATAGTGTTACCATACAGATGTATAGGCCTACAAATAACTTAGGCTACGTTTATTTGCATCGTTGCGTGTGTCATTCATTATATTATTAACGTTTCACCAAAATCAAGTTTAAATACTAAGTTTTTGAATGTTTCGAATGTTTTTCCCCCGTCATTAACGCCACATTCGAAGGCAGTACGGGCATCTACGGGCATCATGAACTTGCAGGTTGTACAGTTTTCTGTCGCTATGTGGGCGCTCATAGTTTTTTTTTCTGTTATTTGGCCAAAGTATCATATTATAAAAGATTCAGCGCTTCTCACAAGCTATCTGACTGTAACTTCACAACAAATGCTAAGACACTCTTCTCCGCTCCTCAAATACAAAAATCATTAGCCTTGATAAATATAGTGTTTCTTGAGTAAAGAGAACGCTGTACTTATTGAATGCTGTACTTATTCAATCAACAGTTATTTTATTTACCTTCATACTGCAAACAAACTAAGATCCTCCAAACTGCGCGCCGCACTTCATTCATGAGAGAGGCGGGAAAGAATAATGAGGTTTGACTGACAGTTTGAGGAGCCAATGACGTTACGAGGTTTAGTGGTGGTGGCGTCACTTTTACTGGTCCAGGATCAGTGATCCTTAGCAGTTATATTTCCGATTTGAGCGTGAGTTTCAGAAATGCTTTGGATAATGTAACGTCAGCTTTTGTTGACGCTACCACGCTACTTGGTCAAAAAAAGAGCTTAGCTACTGAAAAGCTATTTGATTAAGAAAGCAGCGACGCTACCACCACGATACTAAGAAATGTAGTTAAACTACTAGCGTCACTACTTGTAGCGACGCTACTGCCCATCACTGAGGATAGGTTACTTCCCCGCCAAGCAATACAAAATACCTCTAGTTTTGTTTTCCTCCAGCTGCGCTCTATTTTCCGGGCTGCTCTCTTTAGGGTCAGAGTGTTTTGCTTAATCTTCATTAAGCGTAAAGGAGTTGCTGTATCTAAAAAACTCATGCTTTTCTTCTCTGAACAATTGATTTTCCATATGTCTCAAACAGTCGGAAAGGAGCTTCATCAGAGAAAATAACTTTGCACCAGTCTTCTGCTGTCCAATTCTTGTACTGTACTTTCTGAAGAATTTCAGTCTGTCCTTGATGTTTTTCTTGGAGAGAAGTGGCTTCTTTGCTGCCCTTATTGAAACCAGGCCATTGTCCAAAAGTCTTGGCCTCACTGTGCGTGCAGATGCTCTCACACCAGTCTGCAGCAAGCTCTGCACTGGTGGTGACACGATTTCGTAGCTGACTCCTCAGGAGGAGACGGTCCTGGCGCTTGCTGGACACTCTGGGACGTCCTGAAGACTTCTTCACTGCAGTCAAACCTCTCTCCTTGAAGTTCTTGATTATCCAGTAAATGGTTCTTACAGGTGCAATATTCTTCGTAGCTATTTCTTTGCATGTGAGGCCATTTTGATGCAAAGTGATGATGGCTGCACATGTTTCTTTGGAGGTAACCATTCTTAACAACTTTAATAGAAATCAGTCAATGCTACTTTAATAGCAATCAGTCTGCTCTTACAATCTATTTAGTATGATAGTGATTTCACCTGACTAGTACTCATTCACACGTTCACATTTGCTGTTGACATGATTAGTCAATTAATGTTAGTTGGTCATTTTGTGTCAGGATCAAAGAAATTGTGAAATTAGTTTTTTTTTTTTTTTTTTTTTTTGAAAAGTAACCTTTTAGCAGTTATTTAAAATGCATCTGATCAATCTACACAATAATCTAGAAACAATGTGAATGAACACAACCGCTTAAGCTGCAAACTTTGCAAAACACAAAATGTATGGCACTGCCAAAACTTTTGGCGACGACTGTACATGTACAAAAATCTGTACACACATGTAACACCAAAACCCAACAGGAAGTCAGTTATTTTGAATATCCTGTATGATTTTTGTGCCGTTTTGCCATTTCCAGGCCTCGTACTTTGATGAACTCCTCCTACAGTTTTAATCAGATCATTTTCAAATTTGGTGAGGGTTATAAGGCTTTTGTGACATTAAATTATGAAGATCTTGAGTTTTGTCAAAGGGCGTGTCCCTGGCAGCCTGACAAAGTTTGATGTTTCGCCATGAAACAGGAACCAATGTACGATCTGCCCCAAATTTTACATGTTTCATAGTTGTTCTGTCCTGAACACATACCCATATTCAGTTCAGTATAGCGCCACCTGCTGGAAACAGGAAGTGTCATGGTTAACACTGTTATGGACTCCTAGAAACATATTAAAAAGCATCAACAAGTGTTAAATAGGCTGGCAACATGCTAGAAACATCCTAAAACATGCTAGCAACACTTAGCTAAATGCTAAAGCATGCTATTAATGCAGTGTAACAGAAAGTTGCTGTAACTCAGGCATGTAGAGTCCAATCATGCTAGGCCCAAACTTCAGTTAAGACAGCCATCCTATCTGAGGGATTATGAGGTCAGTGCAGTGCGACCAAATATATGTGGCCCCTAACGTACCAGCCCAGCACCACAGCCACCTAGAGAGGAAGATCGGAGCTCACAGCCTCATGTGAAGTGGAGTAGATCCCCCAAGGCACATAACGATTATTCACCAAGCTCTGAGATATACATCTATTCATCTAGCTATGATGACACAAGCCTAGGATGGCCACACACCCCTATGCCCTACACTGAGGAGGGAGCCGAGCCAAGCGGGCTACACCAAGAGAGCGTGCAGTACAGTTCCAGCTCACCTTATGACACTAGAAGGGAATCGCTTGAACTATCGGCCTAACAGCCGATGGAAAGTGCAAGGAGCAGTGCCCTCAGTGCAAGGAGCAGTGCAGTGAGATTAATTCACTGAGCTATGGCCAATGCCTCCCTTTCCATTACCAGCTGACTCGTTAGCGCCAGGGGAAGAGGATGGTGAAGTGGAGCTGCCTTCTTCCAACTACCCTCCAAAGTCGGCAGCTGTCGAGGAGCAGCGAGTGGTCATTGTCATAGACCGAATGATGAGTGAGTTACAGCTCATGAGGGACAGTATGACATCCAGCATCACAGCTCACACTCGTCCACATTCGACACCTTGAATCCTGGATCTCCCTCAGCCTAAACGAGGTCCTCAACAGTATGATGTCTGGTCCCCAACCTTGAGACCAGGATCCTACCTGCCCATCTCACGTCGGCAGCCCAGTGTGTATCACACCAATTCAGGATCCTTAACTCAGCACCCAACTAGGCCTGATATGAGCCAACCACATACCGCCAGAGGCAGACCATTCTCATCAGTATCTGCAAGTCAGGTAGAAAGAGAGTATAGGGGGCCGGTGCCGAAAATTCCTCTGTTTATCCATAACGATCTAATAGAGTCCTCTCAGCTAAAATTAGCTCCGTTCAATCTGTTACCTGCGGATCCTCCAGAGCTTTCCAAGTATCAGATACATGTGGATCATGTGAAACTCGAAGAAACCTGTCTCATTGCCAACTCTTTCATTAACTCACCTAGGCCATACACGGACACCATGGCAGCCTTGACTGAGAAGTTTAGCCAGCCGCACCATGTAGCCTTGAAGCGGATTGCTGCAGTGATGGATTCACCCGTGATTAAGAGAGGAGATACAGCAGCCTTTGAGAGAGTCTCCTCGACGTGCAGTCACTTGTAAGTATGCTGCGGACATCATTAATTAAGCATTAACTTCTCATGACTTCATCATGTTTGTGACCCCTCAACTAAAGTAGTGACTTGGTCCTTTGGAATACTGATAAACAGTGTGTTATTAATGATGGCATAATTGTGAAATGACATGAATATGAACATGAACGTTCAAACTTTTGCACACAATGTACTGGACACAAAGGGACTTTGATAAAAACGTTCTGCTTTATTCTTAAACAGTATAACCCATTTAGATCAACAGCAATGCCTGGAAAGAGCTGAGAAGGAATTCAGTATATATACCATGAACTTTAACCCTTTAGAACCTAAAGTTAAATAGGCCATTTCACTCATTTTTTTTTTTTTTATTATAAAATTATAACACAGTGGTATCTTCAGAGTGTCATTTTTTTTTTTTTTTCAGAAAATTATTGGCTTTCAGGAAATTACAGTTGTTGTACATTATTGTGTGTGGTGTTTTAGTAAATATAATTTAATTAGAAAAAAACGTGAAGAAATTTTACTGCTTTTTATTAAAAAAAAAAATCTGAAAACTCATGAACGAAAAAATCTAATGCCTCAATATTGAAAAAGAAACTATAATACATATATACAAGTTTTTTTGGGACACAAGATTGCACAGTTTTCACTCAGGAGCCATTTGTTTTACCCCAGTTCTCCAGGCGTTTTTGGATCCTTCATTCCAGTTATTTAAATGTGGTGCTCTGAAGCAGTTCCTGTCTAACTGCAAGCATAGTCCCACATCACATGCTTGCATACATGAACGCATGTACACACACATACATATACATCTTGTGTGCAAACACAAACAAGAATGTGGTGAGAAATCTGGAGAGTAAGAAATTCGCATGGCCTGATGTATACCCTAAAGAAATAAATAAGTACGTAGGTCTGCTTCTCTGCCAAAAGTGAGGGACAATTTTCCAGCACTTCCTGGACATTGCAGTGACAAACACCTTCATTTTACACAAAGCCATGCATGTACACATGCACGCACTTATATTCACACACACGTACATGCACGTACACACATACACAAATATACAGATATACACATAAATGCATGCACGTACACACACATTCGCATACACACCATATACTGTATAATATACAGATACACATACACATGCACACTCACCTTTACACACATACATATATACACATTCACACACACAAACATACAGATAAACACATGCACACATTCAAACACACAAACATACAGACAAACATATGCACATACGCATGCAGCTACACACACATACACATATACACATGGACACACGCATGGCCTGATGTATACCCTGATGCGCACCTATACACTCACAGAGAGAGATGTGTATAGGGTGTGATTTATGCATTTACTTTGCTAACTAAGCTATCAGTCGTGTCGATCGTCGCGTACCTTGCCGTGACCAAGGACGTGTGATAAGAAGCGCGACACTTTCGTCACCCTCCTTCTCGCGTGAGAGCTACGTGACGTCTACGCCTTGTTGTCTGTAATACCTTTTGCCAGTTGTGTGTGTGATTTTGTCAAATGTCTTAAGATTAGCCTTGCCTTGTAGATTAGTGTTTTTTGTTTTGTTTTGTTCGGAGCAAAAAGAAACAAAAAAACCCTGCATGTTATATCATTTTAGCACCTCCAAATCCCCGAATATTTCATAACTTTCAGAACGTTGACAAAAATATGACTAGTAAAATTAAAATTACACTGCAATATAGCTAATCAATGAACTTACAATGTTATTTAGAAGTGCACTTGTAAAACAACAACCAGGAACAACCAATTCACAGCTTTCTTGTAAGCACCATATATGACTAATGGCACTAAAATAATGGCAGTATAAACCAAATGGAAAGACAACATTTTTATAAGTTTATGTGTTTTGTCCCCCAGAAAACCGTTAATCGAAAAATGGCTTAATGCATTAACACAGTTAAATCCAAAGGCCAAATTCTAAATTAACGATGGACCATGAGTAAATACTTCAATCATGTAATGTTTTAATAATTAATTTAGAAGTTTAGAAATTATAACATTCTAGCCTATATATTATACTGGAATGCATCTATACACACACATTCCAATTTTTTTAATGATTTCTCCAAAGTTCGCCTCATTTTACAGATATTTTATGTTCTCACTCCAAAAACCCATACACATTAAATAATTAACTCTAGTGTCACAGTGTGAACTCAAATAACACACAATTAGCAAGCATTCAGTAGCAAAACTGATGACACCAGTCAGAATCTCAGGATAGTATAAACAGGAGCACAGGTGACTGCTTTAAAAATGCATCCTAGCACTGGAGAGAGAGTTGAAAGAATCACACAGTGTAGTACAGTATAGTAACTATAATAACAGTACTTTCTTACAGCTACAGTGTTCTGAGTTGATCTCACTAGTGTTCACTGGGCAGGGAAGTTGTCTGCACTGTAAATTCTAATTAGTTATTTTAAAAAAAGCATGCAAACCGATTGCCTTGAAAAAAACAAGTAAAGTGAAATAAGAATAGTAATTTGTACTAACAAAGGTTTATTTAGTGTTGAAAAGTTACACTCAAGTTCTTGTAACTCAGAATCACTATTTTCAACAACTAAATGATTAAGTACAATATACTATGTGCATATTTCAAACAACTCATTTAAGTTTAGCTAAATCAAGTAACATTTCCTGCAACTTGGAATTTCTAAGTTGTATTTACTTGAATAGCAATCTAGTTTTAACCAATTGTATGGAGCGAATTTTGTGACAATATTCATCAAACAAATCCAGCGTATTGTAAATAAACAAAATCTGCTTTGCAAGTAAAAACTCGACTTTGAAACAAACGCAAAGTGATTTGCAAATGCAAAACTCTATTTGAGAGAAAATGTAGAGGTATGGACAAATATATGTAGTGTGCGTTACAACTGTGAGACTCATTTGTGAGGAAACTTGGCTTGAATTTTCTCACAAATGCATGCAGGCAGATATTCCCACATGCGTAAAAGCAGATTTTTTCACAAATGCAATTGAGCAACTATCTTTTCCAAAAACAGCAGATGGCGCTGTCCGTCAATTTATGCTAGTCCCCTGAGACCTGAGTCAATTTACACTAGTCTCTCGAGACCCAAAACACCTGTTTACCTTTTCAGGCCAAAATGATTTGTAATTAACCATTTAGATGTTTTCACAAAGCGACCCTACTAGTGTCAGTAAAATTCACAATAAGGGCTGTAAGGTTGGTAACATGATTGATTAGTTCAAAAATCAGTAGTGACATGGCTAAACATTTAACTAGGCGGTCTTTATGTTTGATTAGTTGATCCATTCTCCATACCTCTTATCCTCTGTAGGATCATGGGATATAGAACATATACATGTTGATAAAATTGTTCAATGTATAACAAAAATATTGTGTACCAAAAATTAAAGCTTAGATAATTTAATTTAGTATCAGATATAGCAATATCACCCAAGAGGTCTGTGGTGTAATTAAGAAAGTTACAAGAGACTGTTTAATGTAGAATGCCTTTATTTTGAAGGTGTGTGTTTTATTTTGTAATTTAGATTTCCTGTTAGTGAGATCATTTCCTGTTGTGCTGTTGTTGCAGTCATGTTGAAGAAGTACATGTTGTAGTTAATGCCATCTCTATCCATCCGTCTTTGTTTGTTCATGGGGGCATCGTCAGTGAGTATATTTAATTTAATAACTTAAGACCCAATTAAGGAGTAATATATTATTTGTTTTGTGCTGAATATATTTTTGTTTACTTATCTGTATT
The DNA here is from genome assembly GCF_018340385.1 of Cyprinus carpio. Taxonomy (NCBI): domain Eukaryota; kingdom Metazoa; phylum Chordata; class Actinopteri; order Cypriniformes; family Cyprinidae; genus Cyprinus; species Cyprinus carpio. Next base: position 1,597,538 of record NW_024879270.1, on the reverse strand, counting down.
TGTTATGTGTTTTGTTATTTCAGTTTTACCTTTTCTTCATTAAAATTACCTGCCAAGTACAACACATCGCCTGTTCATTGGAGGAAAACTTTTTGAAGGAACGAGTTTAGCTTGCTGTTTCATGTTAGATGAGAACAGTATAGTAAAATGACGTCCTCTGAGAAGAAGATGGATTCAGAGAAAGAACCTCAGTCTCAAGTTTCAATGAATGAGACCCCAAAAATACAAGACAATAAGAAGAACACTGATGCAAAATCACACACATCAGCTAGTGCACGTCGATCTACGCGTTCTCAACTATCTATGGTCAACGTGGCTGCTGCTACGGCACGGGCAGAGGCGGAAGCAGCAAAAGCCAGAGCCTCCTTCATCAGAAAGGAAATGAACATTAAAATCGAAAAAGCTCGTCTAGAGGCAGAATTAGATGCGCTCAAGCAGGAAGCAGAAGCAGAGGCAGCTATAGCGAAGGCCATTGTCATGGAAAATGCTGCTGTCGAATTAAGCTCTCATGGGAGCCAGCGGGACATTGAGTCATTACCATCGCAAAGTCCACAAGACAAAGTGAGTGAATATGTGGAAAGGCACTCACGAAGGGATGATTCTCACCCAGATGAGCAGTTTGATATAAGCCAACAGAGGCCATCTGCCCTGTTAACTTTGGATGAAGAACGCGGATCCATTTGTAAGGCATTTGAGTCCCTCAGTCTTAAACCACACCACTCTTATGGAGATTGTGAGATGCCAAAACACTCAAGCCCACGTCAGGCACATCTCCATTACTCTGAGTTATGTCAGCCAGATAGCTACCAACATACCCCTAAGCTAGATAGCCAGCAGCGTTCCAGTCAGCAATTCCAAAGCATACATCAAAAAATCCAGGTTGAAGAAAAAGGCAACAAGTTGATACTTCTGATCATAAAAAGCAGCAAGTGTTCAGCCACTATAATCCTGATCCCTCTCCTAGCCATGACCTAAATAGCAACACATCAGACTTGGCTAAGTTCTTAATAAGAAGTCAGCTGGTTTCAGGGGGGTTGACCAAATTTGATGATCGGCCAGAAAACTTCCTTGGCTGGAAGTCAACATTTATAAGTGTCGTGAAGGGACTTGACATCTCTGCCCATGAACAAATTGATCTGCTTATAAAATGGCTAGGTCCCGAATCAAGTTATCAAGCTCGCAGGATGAAGGCTGCCAACGTCCGTCAACCATTGGTGGGTCTCAACCTCATTTGGGAAAGACTGGATGAACTTTATGGAGCTCCAGAAGCCATAGAGAAGGCTTTGTTCGCAAAACTGGACAACTTCCCAAGAATAGGCAACCGTGATAACCACAGACTTCGAGAACTTGGGGATTTACTATGTGAACTTGAAGCTGCTAAGGAAGATGGTTATCTCCAAGGATTAGCCTATCTGGACACGGCAAGAGGCGTAAGTTCCATTGTTGAAAAATTGCCCTTCCATTTACAGGATAAATGGATGACAGTAGGATCAAAATATAAGGAAGATCACAGGGTACATTTCCCACCCTTTTCAGTCTTCTCTGAATTCATAAGGAGACAAGCCAGGGCAAGAAACGATCCAAGTTTTTATGTGACCAATACAGTTGCACCAGCTCTGAGAAAGGAGAGAATGGGGAATCTCAATTACAAGAATCCTGTTTCTGTTCACAAGACAAGTGTGAGCAACAAGGAAACGACTACAGATAGAGAGGGGAACCAAACAGAAGACGTGAACATGCTATGCCCCATACATAAAAAAACCACACGCACTTAAGAAGTGCAAGAGCTTTCGAGCTATGCTCTTGGATGACAGGAAGAAATTCCTAAGGGATAAGGGAGTGTGTTTTCGCTGCTGTGCTTCAGTCTCCCATCAGGCCAAGGACTGTGGCGCTTTTATCAAATGCGCAGAGTGCGGAAGTGAACGTCATGTGGCCGCTATGCACTTTGGCCCTGCTCCAAGAGAGTCAAAGGATCTGATATCTTATAAGGAGCAAAAAGATTCTAAAGAAAAGAGCTCTTCTAAGGTTCATGGCGGGGAGCCAGTTACCACACCCAATGATGAACAAAACCTAGCGGCTAAACCACTGTGTACACAAGTTTGTGGTAAATACTTCAGAGGAAAGTCGTGCTCGAAGATATGTCTGGTTAATGTTTATCCTGAAGGTCATCCAGAGAAGAGTAAAAGGATGTACGTGATCTTAGATGATCAGAGTAACGTCTCATTGGCCAAGACAGAATTCTTTGACGCCTTCCGAATACAAGGACCACGAATTCCATACATCCTGACTACGTGTGCTGGAGTGGTCAAGGTGACCGGTAGAAGAGCTCATGGTTTCATGGTTGAGCCACTCACAGGAGAGCTAAGTATCGCCCTTCCAACTCTAATAGAGTGTAATAATGTCCCAAACAGCCGAGCAGAAATCCCAACCCCAGAAGCGGCGTACCGCCACAGCCACATGCGAGCTATGGTTGACCAAATACCTGCTCTCGATGACGCTGCAGACATCTTGCTCCTATTAGGGAGGGACATTCTCCAGGTCCACAAGGTTCGTCGGCAGTTTAATGGCCCAGACAATGCTCCATTTGCCCAGAAGCACGATCTCGGCTGGGTCATTGTCGGTGACGTCTGCCTGGGTGGAGCCCACACCCCTACAGAAGTAAACACATTTAAAAAACATGTATTATGGACAATGGCCGTCCCAGTTATATGCTTCCTTGTGAGAACCTTGTCAAGGTTAAGGAGGATTTAAGTCAGCCTCTTCATCAGAACATCTCCTTACCTTGGTCTCATTCTCTGGAGCAGCAAGAGAACCTCCTTGGTGCAACAGTCTTCCAAAGGACTGAAAAAGATAATCAGTTGGCACCTTCTATCGACGACTTGACCTTCCTACAGCTAATGGACAAGGGGTTTGTTAAGGATGAAAGTGGCAGCTGGGAGGCACCCTTGCCCTTCGGAAACCCAAGGAGGCCGCTCCCTAACAACAGGCAGCAGGCACACCAACGGCTTATGTCATTGCAGCGAGCTTTCCAGAAGAGACCCAGCATGAAGGAAGACTTCCTGGAGTTTATGCAAGGGATTTTGGATAACAACCATGCAGAGTTGGCACCACCATCAGAAGGAAGGGAGGTGTGGTACCTTCCCATTTTTGGAGTCTACCACCCACACAAGCCCGGTAAAATCAGGGTTGTTTTTGACTCAAGTGCTCGCTTTGAGGGTGTCTCACTGAATGAGGTCTTGCTTCAGGGGCCCAATCTCAACAATAGCCTTCTGGGAGTTCTTCTTAGGTTCAGGAAGGAACCAGTAGCCATAACTGCAGACTTTAGGCAAATGTTTTATTGCTTTCTGGTCCAGGAAGAGCATCGAGATGTTTTGCGCTTCCTGTGGTTCAAGGACAACAACCCTGAAAGTGAAGTGGTGGATTACCGGATGAGGGTCCACGTGTTTGGAAACTCCCCATCACCTGCTGTTGCAACCTACGGGTTGAGGAGAGCTGCACAGGAGGGAGAGAAGGATTTCGGATGTTGTGAATTCATTAAGAAAGACTTCTATGTGGATGACGCCTTGCGGTCTTTTGCGACTGAGGCTGAAGCAGTTGATGTTCTAAAGAGAGCCCAAAATCTGCTGGCAGGTTACAACATAAAGCTCCACAAGATCACATCAAACAAGGTCGATGTTATAAATGCCTTTCCTAAAGAAGATCGAGCCAGGGGTCTGGAGACTCTGGACCTTGCAGTTGACGACTTACCCATCCAGCGCAGTCTGGGTGTAGCCTGGGATAGGACAAGGGATACATTCACCTTTAACATTCCAGAGCCCCAGAAACCCTTCACGCGCAGAGGGGTGCTCTCGACCATCAACAGCGTGTTTGATCCTTTGGGCTTCCTGGCGCCTGTGATGGTCGAGGGCAGGCTCCTTCTACGAGAACTAGTGTCTCAAGGTACAGATTGGGACAGTCCCCTGCCTCCGGAGAAATTTGATAAGTGGCAACGGTGGCAGGACTCACTGCAAGGTCTTAATCATCTGAACATCAGTCGCACCTATTCTACATGTTCACTGACCAGGGCCAAAGCTACAGAGCTATGCGTCTTTTCTGACGCCTCTGTAAAGGCAATTGCAGCAGTTGCCTACTTAAAGGTGGAAACTGACGAAGGTCATACAGAAGTCAGTTTCGTACTCGGCAAGGCCAAACTAGCACCTTTGGCAGAGCTTACCATCCCGAGACTAGAACTCTGCGCTGCAGTGTTGGCCACAGAAATTGCGGACCAGATCAGAGAGGAGATAGGGCTTATGTTGGATAGGATCACATTCTTCACGGACAGTAAGGTTGTGTTGGGATATATAACTAATGAATCTCGAAGGTTCTACGTATATGTGAATAATCGCGTGCAGCGCATCAGACAGTCCAGCCATCCGGGTCAGTGGAGATATGTAGCCACCGAAAACAATCCTGCCGATCTCGGTTCAAGATCTGTGGCTGCAAGTCAGTTGCAAGGAAGCAGTTGGTTGACGGGACCAAGATTTTTATTGGAACCTGAGGAGTCATCAATGGACATTATGGCCTTTGAACTGGTCAATCCAGACTCAGATGTGGAACTTCGCCCAAAGGTCACAGCGCTTTCGACAAAGGTCTTAGGAGAACGACTGGACACCAAGCGTTTTGAACGCTTTTCGTCATGGAGTCGACTGACAAGAGCTGTAGCTCGACTGTTACATGTGGCACGAAGCCTACACAAACCAGCACATGACGCAGAATGTGTTGGATGGCACTACTGCAAGAAAGGCATTACAAGTGCTGAGTTAACTGAGGCAGAACACGTCATCATAAAGAGTGTGCAATGCGAGGTTTACGCAGAAGAGATGACATGCTTTGAAAGCAAACAAGACTTACCTGGGAGTAGTCCTCTAAAGAAGTTACATCCTGTGAGGGACAAAGAGGGTCTGCTACGTGTAGGAGGACGCATTACCCATTCAAACCTACCTGCAGATGAGACTCATCCCATCCTTATCCCCGGCAAGCATCATCTTGCTGTGTTACTTATTCGCCATCACCACGAACAGGTTAAACACCAGGGAAGGCACTTCACAGAAGGCGCTGTGCGTGGAAGTGGCCTATGGATAGTGGGAGCAAAACGAGCCATCAACAGCCTTATCTACAAATGTGTGACGTGCAGAAAATTGCGTGGCAGGTCGGAACAGCAGCAGATGGTGGACCTCCCCCCAGAGCGCCTGCAGCAAGAGCCTCCATTTACCTATGTAGGGCTGGACGTGTTTGGGCCTTGGGAAGTCGTGGCACGTCGGACCAGAGGTGGAATTGCTAACAGCAAGAGGTGGGCGATATTGTTCACTTGTATGTCCACTAGAGCTGTCCATTTGGAGGTGATTGAGTCGATGACTGCTTCAAGCTGCATAAATGCCCTCCGCAGGTTTTTCTCGATCAGGGGACCAGCAAAGCAGATTAGGTCAGATCGCGGGACAAATTTTGTTGGGGCTACCAACGAGTTAAAGCTTGCCCCAGACGCTCAAGAGGACAGTGTCAATGTATACCTACTCAGTCAAAAGTGCACATGGGTCTTTAACCCCCCGCATGCGTCTAACATGGGAGGCAGTTGGGAGCGCATGATAGGAACGGCATGGCGTATCCTGGATTCAATGTTGCTCCAAGAAGGGAGGTCGAAGATTACCCATGAGGTCCTGTGCACATTGATGGCAGAGGTCATGGCCATAATTAACTCTAGGCCATTGATACCAGTCTCCTCAGACCCGGAAGCGCCTCTTATACTCACTCCAGCAATGCTGCTTACGCAGAAGATTGGGACTCCACCAGTGCCTTCTGGGAACTTCTCGGATGCCAATCTATTGAAACATGCATGGAAGAAAGTTCAGGCATTAGCAGACACGTTCTGGGCAAGATGGAGGCTGGAGTACTTGAATACACTTCAGATCAGACAAAAGTGGCATACCAAAAAGCCAAATCTCAAGGATGGAGACATAGTGCTGCTAAAGGACAAACAAGCAAGAAGGCATGAATGGTCAATGGGAGTAATAGCAAAGGCCTTTCAGAGTGATGATGGGCTGGTTAGGAAGGTGGAAGTAAAGGTGGCCTCCCACCAACCCCCCAGGACTTACCTAAGACCAGTCTCTGAGGTCGTTCTACTCTTGGAGTCAGAGGTTGTTTAGGTTAAAGTATATATGGCCTCTTACAGATGCCAGGCGGGGAGTGTGGTGTAATTAAGAAAGTTACAAGAGACTGTTTAATGTAGAATGCCTTTATTTTGAAGGTGTGTGTTTTATTTTGTAATTTAGATTTCCTGTGAGTGAGATCATTTCCTGTTGTGCTATTGTTGCAGTCATGTTGAAGAAGTACATGTTGTAGTTAATGCCATCTCTATCCATCCGTCTTTGTTTGTTCATGGGGCATCGTCAGTGAGTATATTTAATTTAATAACTTGAGACCCAATTAAGGAGTAATATATTATTTGTTTTGTGCTGAATATATTTTTGTTTACTAATCTGTATTTGTTATGTGTTTGTTATTTCAGTTTTACCTTTTCTTCATTAAAATTACCTGCCAAGTACAACACATCGCCTGTTCATTGGAGGAAAACTTTTTGAAGGAACGAGTTTAGCTTGCTGTTTCATGTTAGATGAGAAAAGTATAGAAAACATTCAGTCTGCCTGAAGGAAGACGTATATCATTGTAAGTTAATGGTTTTATGTTTAGAGTAAAAAAAAAACAAAAAACAAATCCAAACACCAGAAGCAACCTACACTCTCAGTGTTCTTTCACTGAAAAGTATGCATTTTATTTATTTATTCACAGGCTATATGGTTGAAATAGTAATATTTTAGTTGAAAACTTTAAGTGCCATTGTTTAAAAAAATGCATCAAATGTTTCACAGACCTTCAGTTGTCATGCTTTAAAATCCCATGCCATTTGTAATTTCACTGTATTTTAACCTCCTAAATTACTACCCAAATTCTATAATGGTAAAATTTATTCAGACCGATGGGATTTTTTATGACATTATTTATTTTTATTTTTAGAATAGGCTAATTGTAGCATAAATGGATGAATAAAAACAAATATAACTTTTTAACTGCAGGCAGATATAGGCCTATAGTATTTTACATTACAAATATTTGGATCCCTTATTTTATTAAAGAATAAAGGCTTATTTTCTTCAAGAATAAACATTATAAATAAATAATTAAAGAAAGAGCCTCTATTAGCCCTTATTTGTAGGTTGTAGGAGATATGCGAGCGATTCATAGATTTAAAAAAGAAAAAAGTGGGTGCTTGGTTTCAGAAAACTAATACAGCTCGTAAAAAATGCTATGATGAAAAAGTCATGCTAACTTATTAATTCATAGAAATAATTTAATAAAAATTTTTTTTTCGAGATTCAACTTGAATTTCAATACTATTAAACTGACTTTAAAATCTCAAGGAGTTTATAAGTTGAAACGGTAAAATGTCACAGTGCATGCTAGCCTAAATGAACTTGTATCTTGTATAGTATCCGAAGACTTGAGTGTATGTTAGCATAAAACTAACAATATAATTTGATTTTTTTTTTTTTTTAAATGAACAATTCCTATATAAAGTGACAGCAACCTTTATATCAAACATTTTGAAATCGTCCACAGCTGGGCATCGCAGGAGGCAGATCTGAAGTTATATTTGTTTGTTCACGAAGTGAATGTGGTGCACAAAGTAATTTTTAGATGCAATGGAAAAATAAAGCTGGATAAAAACATACACGAAAACCCGCTAAAAAATAAATTACATTTGTGAGAGTTGCATTTTATTACATTCAGAAATAATAACGGCAGGCCTAATAATGCTATAGGCTAATGTACCAACAGGACATTTTTAGTTCCCTTCACTTTACAACAAATCCTTTAAATTTAAAAAAATGATCAGAACAGAACAAGAATTACAAATATATAATTCTAATGGATAAATATAATTGCAGCAGGCTATATAATAATATAGGCTTATAAACAACAACAAAAATAATAATAATTAAAAATAATTTAAAGCGATACATAAGGCTGGGCTTATCTCTCTCATTCGGGACAAATCCAAACATGTTGCCCATTTGAAGCTGAACTCTTATTCATTAGGTAAAATAGGCTTTGGATTTCACACGTGTTTCAGTATCGACGAAAAAAAAAATCATAATTAGCAAAATTATGCCAAAGTGGCCCGCTGCTCGCGCCGCATGGCTGGTGAACGACTGCTGTTTCCAATGAATATGTGCGCGTGAGGTACCAGCGCGATCAAAGTCACAATTCACAATTATTGGTCACACAGTAAAGGCATAATTCAAAAATGCAACTTGTTAGCAGTTTGAAAAATCAAGAATAATAACAGAGTTAATAAGAATGTTACGGTCGGTGGCTTGGTCCGTCTGTTTTCTTTGTTTTGTCCCTCCCTTGTTTTTATTGGCGTTGCGCTATCCTTTTGGAGCGTGTACGTGCTCTATCTCTCTCTTAGGTGGACGCACCTGTTCGTGATTTGAGTGGCTGATTGATACGGTATAAACGTCAACGAGGAGGAGAAAGGAGATGGACAGATCTTGTGGGCCAGCCAGCAAACAAGCGTTTCTTTATTTGTATTTAGTTTTCTTCGTTGTTGTCTGTTCTGTATAATTTCGTTCCTGGGTTGGTATGTTCGTTAGTATTGTGACGTCTGTTGGGAGTGAGTGAATAAACAGATTTGAGCGACTTCGCTATTTATTCGTTCTTGTTTATGCTACGTAGCTCTCTTCCCTCTGAGCTGATATTTTGATGAGAGGTCGTAACAAATAATTATTTGTAAATGCTGGACTGTTCTCATTTCGCTGTGCAAATGGAACCTGAAGATTATTATTATTATTATTATTATTATTATTTTTAAACGAAGAATGAACCGAAATGAAAACATTTTAATCCGTATATATATATATATATATATATATATATATATATATATATATATATATATATATATATATATATATAATGACTGTTTAAAAACAATAGCATGCATAAGAGCCTTTGTGTAAAGTTTTTTTTTTTTTTTTTTTTTTGATGAATAGACTGTAGCCTTAAGACTATCCTATTTTTAATGGCTTTTAAGGATGTTATAATGTATATTATAATGTTATTGTTGTTTTTATTGTTGTACAATTACATTCATTTCGCAATCCGTCCCTTTGCGCCACCTGGCGGTAGTTTCGCGAATGATTTTAACACGCGACTGATTTGCAGTTAACGCCGCGGCGGCATTACTCATTTTGGATGTCTACCATCTGTACATGTAAACACTACACCTGTGCAAAAACAACTAATATACAGTATATACAAATACCACAACATTCTTGTGACCCAAATTCAATGTGGGTGGGGTCACACACTCCAGAACAATGAAAATGATAACTTGCAACTTTCGTTAAACTCATAAACTCTTAGATTACTTATTGTCTTTCAGTAAGCACATAAAGGGTAAGTAAATGAAGTAAACATCTGGTATGGCAATAAAGGTTCAGATAGGGATATGTAAAATGGAGGTAAGTATGTTGGTGTTTGTGAAGGGTAGTATGGTGAATAACACCATATGGGCAAAGCTGGTGCCTGTAAACACCTACAGTGTTAACTGTTGTGTGTGGTTGTAATACTGGCTGACCAAGTGCTTCATATGTAAACATCTGTCTCTGCCTCCTATCTCTGGTAGACTGTCTCAGCTCAGGATGAGTTTCTTCTGCTGGATGACCTGTGGCTTCATCAAACTATATGCATCCATTTTTTTTATCTGCATCTGTCTCTGATGATGGGATTGGATCTGGGATAAGTTCATCTGGTGGTTGACTCTCCTCCGGGTTGTCACTTATTCTCAGTGATACTCGCGTTCTATTTTTGTCTTCTCTTTCAGGTGCTGATTTTGCTGTGTCAACAAGAGGATTCTCCTGGACTAACCCTAGGCCCTGCTGTTAAGTATTCTCTCTCCTTTGCTCAGTCCAACTTGCAGGGATTCTCAGCCAGTATTCTCCAGTGTTAAATTCATCTGAATCAGTTGTATCATTGTGGCAAAGAGATTCTTTGTTCTCTGTCTCTCTGTTGCACTGTCTGTTTTGTCTTTGTTTTGCAAGTTTCCTTGGATGTGGCGGTGACTCCACAGGTAAGTTGTATACCAATAACAGCAAATTTTGGACTAAAGTTCTTGTTCCTTTCTTATTTCCACTCTTAGGACTTTCTACATACATAGGATTGTCTGAAACTTGTTCCTTTACCACATAAATGGTCTTCTCCCAGTATGATCTGATTTTCCTGGCCCTCCATGATCTCTGAGGTTTCTGACAAGAACTCTGTCTCCTGGCTTTAGGACCACACCTTTGACTTTCACATCATACTGAGCTTTACCCTGTGTACTTGCTTGTCCGCTGTTCTCATTTGCTATTTGGTAGGCCTCTGCCATCCTTCTAGCCCACTGGTCAACAAAACCCTTGTGGGTCACTCCCTCGCCCTCTTCAACCAATCCAAATATCAAGTCAACAGAAAGGCAGGGTTGGCATCCATACAACAAATAGAATGGGGAATACCCAGTGGACTCATGGCGCATGCAGTTATACGCATGTATGATCTGTGGGAGATGATCTTTCCACATTGTCTTTTCTTTGTCGTTCCAACGTCCGAAGCATTTGAAGGAGAGTCCGGTTGAATCTCTCAGCTGGGTTACTTTGAGGGTGGTAAGGAGATGTTCTTGAATGGTGTTCTCCAGCAAGCTGTCGAAGATTTCGGAAAAGCTCATTCTCAAACTCCCTTCCCTGGTTATGGTGTAGCTTTCCAGGGTAGCCAAAGCGAGGGATGTAGTCATTGAAAAGACGCTCAGCTGCAGTCCTGCCAGATTTTTTTTTTCGTTGGGTAAGCTTGAGCAAATCGAGTAAAGTGGTCTATAACAACCAGTATGTATTCATACCTACCCCATGGCTTGGTTCTAAATGTAAGTAGTCAATACAAACAAGTTCAAGAGGTGAGTTGGAGGTTATACTACACCATTGGTGCACATGGGTCACGTTTTTTTTATTCTTGATGCATGAGCACTTCCTTGTGATGTACTCCTCTACTTCCCTTTTCATAAATGGCCAACAGAATCTTTGTCTCATCAGGTGAAGTGCTCGTTCATGTCCTATATTATCATGCAAGTATTCCAAAGCAAGTTGCTTGTACTGAGCTGGGAGAACAAGTTGTTTCCTCTCATTAGTCTGCCTGTAAAGACATCCATCCTCCAAAAAGTAGTTTGTTCCATTCATAAAGAAGTTTCCTGGCAGCTCCAGTCACTTCTTTCTTCGTGTCCTCATCAGGTACCTTGACATTCTCTTTCATCTTAACTATCTTTGAGATCACTGGGTCTTCCCTTTGAGCTCTGGAGAGTTCAGCTTTACTTATTTTTGGCAACAGTGAACATTGGGATGGTTGGTCAGTGTCTATGGAGGAGATGCTGAGTGCCGCGATCAAAGCTACATCCTTCTTTTTAGCCACATGAGTCCCATCCCAGACTGCTTGCACAATTTCTGGTGACAGGTCCTCTGTGCACTCTGTGAGATACTTCTCCATATCAAGGGGAATGCACGAAAGTGTGTCAGCATCAATATTTATTTTACCAGGCCGTTATCTGATATCAAAACTTTAGTCAGATAATTCTCCCACCAAGAGATGGCCGGCTGCATTCAGTTTTGCTGTGCTTATGACATAGGTCAAAGGATTATTGTCTGTATAGATAGTGAAGTATGGGGCATAGAATAGGTAGTCCCTAAATTTCTCTCACACAGCCCATTTCAATGCAAGAAATTCAAGTTTACCACTGTGTAGTCGGTAATTCCTTTCAGCTGGTGAAAGTGTTCTAGAGGCATATCGGATGACTCTCAACTTCCCATCCTGATTCTGGTAGAGGATAGCACCGAGATCCTTTTCTGATGCATCAGTGTGAAGTGTGAATGGTAGGTTGAAGTCTGGGTAAGCCAAAACTGGTGGTTTCATTAACATGTCAATCAGTGTTTCAAGTGTTCTCTGATGTTCGATTTTCCTCTCTACAGGAGTCGGGAAGACAGTTGTGGACCTTGGATCTTCCTTTGACTGGACTGAACTGGTGCCACTCCTGGTTTTGTTTGGAGTAGTTCATGGCTTGGCTTGGCTATACATGGAAAATCTTGGATAAAAGAATGATGGTAGCTTAGGAAACCAAGGAGTTTCCTTACATCAACGATTGTCTATGGAATGTGGTTTTTGAGTGACCGAACTGCTTCAAGATCTTTGGGATCTATTCGCACACCTTTGTCGGATACAAGGCGACCAACATATCGAACCTCATGGTGGAAGAGCTCACACTTCTCAGGCATGAGCTTGACCCCATGATGTTGGAGGGCTTGAATGACTTTGAAAATTCCTTCCACATGTTCCTCAAAAGACTTGGCATAGCATAGCACGTCATCAAGATATGGAATGCAACATTCATCCCTGAGGGAGTCATGCATTTCCTCCATGCTGCGCTGGAATGCAGCAGGTGCATTAGACAGGCCAAACGGAATTCTCACCCACTCATAAAGCCCCCAGGGTGTTTTAAAGGCCATCATAAGCCTGGACCCTTCGGGTATAAAGCCCTGATGGTAAGCTTTCCCCTGGTCAAGAATGCGGAACCATTTGTATCTCCCAAGAGTGTCAATCAAGTCTTGAATTCTTGGCAGAGGGTGCCTATCTGGTACAATCTTTTTATTGAGAAGTTGATAACCGATACACAGACCATGCGAGCCATCCTTCTTTCTCACACAGACCACTGAGGCAGAATAAGGGGACTTAGACTTCACAATCCAACCTTTTGCGAGTAGATCTTGAATGTAGTCCTTGACTTCTTTGAACAAAGTCTTAGGAACTGATGAATATTCATGTTGCACTGGTATGTCATCTCTGAGGTTGATTGACATTTGCAGACTTGCGATGCAGCCGATTTCACTTCCATCATGGGCAAAGGCTGAAGACTCTTCATACAGCATTTTCCTGACCACTGCCTACTGGTCCTTATTCAAATGGCTGAGGTCTACAGGTGGATGCCACAGTGACAAGTTTTCTTCAGTAGCCGAACCAGTCACGCCCTGGACCCTTACACTACACTTTGTCTTTTCTGGCAGTTCAGCCTCCAGTACCTCATCAATTGGCTGGAGATAACCAAAGACTGAGTTACCGGGCAGAGTAATGTCACATGTGGAATTGTTACCAGTGGGATCAGAGACATATTGAGTTTTGTGGTTCTGAATTTCCAAAAGACTCTCACCTATACCCGAGCTGGAGCCTCGCCGGAAAACAACCCACGTAAAGAAAATAATTCCACAAATAACTACAATTGCAGGTTTCAAACAGAAATCGCGACAAAGAGGCAAAACATATGGACTGCAGCTTTAATCAAGCTCCAAAAATGGCTTGTTTGGATCTAAAGTGCAAGGTCGTCAGGACAAATGGAGTGAAGAAATGTTTGCTTTGACGCCTTTGGTTTAAACAGCTGGTTCACATCTTTGTACAGATATCAAAAGGATCCCAGCGTAAGGAACAAGTGGATAATTTATTTTTAATGGCATCCTCGATCATGTCAGAGGATTGATTGGAACATGTTGTTTTGTAAACGAGGCACAGTGTCACAGGGAGTTCACAAGGAAACATTTGTTGACAGATGAAGCAGAACTAGATCTGACTGCAGTTGCATCACATTGTAAGTTGATGATTTCATAATGCCTTGACAAGAAATTACCGTTTTATTTTTTATCATGTTGTCAAAACAATCGAATGCAATAGCAAGGAGGTGTTGATACTGTTTCCAATCCAATGACGTTAGCAAATCATAACAGTGACCTATTACTGACAAGCCTTTAAGGACACGCCCCTTAAAACAGTTCATTTTAGAGAGAGGGTCAGAATGAGGGTTGAAAATAATTTTTCCATATATTTATTAGTTTTTTTTATTGACATTAAGTAAACCTCAAGGAACACAGTAAAATAATAAATTTCTCAAACAAGACAACAAGGCCTATTTTCATGTATTAGTTAGACAGCCCCTCCCTTTAAGGACGCAAGTTTTTTGGTACAGACTTGGTACAGTTTTCCAAGTCATTCTTCTTTGTCATTATTTTCAGTGATAAGAAACTATGACACAGTTCCTTATTAAATATACAGAAACTTTTTTGTTTTCAGGAGTCTACCAGGGATAATAATTATATTAAATGCTAAGGTAAGATAAATTGTCTCCTTAAAAAGAAAAAAGAAAAGAAAAGTAAATGCACTAAGTGCAAACAGAAATGGATTCTATTTACACTACATGTAAAAATAGCAGTATTTTATTTGCAATAAATGTAGTAGTTAGATGCTATTTATAGGCTACTTAGTACAAAAATGGCATATATTTACACATTAGTATTGCAGTACCTTGTAAAATCGTTTACAATAACAACAACATACAGTGTAAAATATCATATTTAGGCTATTCAAATTATTGGATGTCACCTTATACTTATAAAGCCATCCTTACAACCTACCCCTAAACCTACCAGATAAAGTCTTTGTTATTGTAATACCCGTGAGACCATAGACACCAATGTTTCTGCCTGTGGTGGGTGCTCAACCTCCATAAGACTTTCCCATACATCTTGAGTTTTTTTGTTTTGTTTTGTTTTGGGGTTGGGCTCGGTGTCAATGCATGAGGCACTTTTTTGCACTTTTTGAATATTTCCTCCATTTATTTAAAATAAATGCACTTCATATCTATATGTGATGGGAAAAGGGAGACGAACAAGTTTGGCAAAAGGCAGACTGCATCAAAAGTTGTTGCCTTTTGCCCTAGTCCACTGTTGCTGTTTGACGGGATTCCAACAGACATTGATGGGCGGGGTTAGTGTATATAGCCTCAGCCAACAAGATGAGCTTTGCACTTATTGTAAAACAATCCAATAAAAGCAATAACCAGTATCCTTGACAAACAAATCCTAATCTACACAGATGTAACAAGCAAAGAATCCACACTTCAAGTGTACACTGTATATAAAAAAGTTCTAAAATAGTTCTGTATTAATTTGAAGGATTTATCCATCTTGATTTACAGGTGTTTTACCTGTATTTTGAAGTTTGCACTTCATTGTGTTGTGTTGGGTTAACGGAAATGTCCACAAAATTAATGGATAATGTGGATAGTGCCCTTTTAATGCAATGGCTTGCTTGGGGGTTTGTGCAGTAAGCTATTTCAAATGTGCATGTCAATAATGATGTCTGAATGTGACATTAAAACAGCCAAGTATGGTGACCCATACTCAGAATTCGTGCTCTGCATTTAACCCATCCGAAGTGCACACACACAGCAGTGAACACACACACCTGGAGCAGTGGGCATCATTTATGCTGTGGTGCCCAGGGAGCAGTTGGGGGTTCAGTGCCTTGCTCAAGAGCACCTCAGTCATGGTATTGCCGGCCCGAGACTCGAACCCACAACCTTAGGGTTAGGAGTCAATCTCTCTAACCACTAGGCCACGACTTCCCCAATTATAAGCTTTTTGCTAGAACTGAAAACAAAGAAAGAAACTAACAAAAATATAAAAACTAATGGGGCACTCTAATGGGTTATGTTTTGCAAAAAATTGTTTTAGATTAAATGGTTTTACTAACTTTTTAAATAATTTAGCTATTCTAAACACAAGAGGTTTATACAAACAGGTTTGACTCAGCTACTGCAGCTCTATACAATTAACAGAAGCATGCAGTCTTCTTGTACAAACATTTATTGTTGAGATTTTCATCAAGTCAATGTTCCTTTGCACAAAGTGAGATATAACATATGCATATGAGATACAGTATATATAAATGTATGTTGCAATATATACTGTGTATCATGTATCGTTATGTATAGTGTTTATGCAGTCCTATTAAATGTGAAGTGATAATGCAGTTTTACACATGATCAATAAGTTAAGTTTGTGTGTGTCTTTTTTTATCCTTTTGCATCTTTGTCACTATGCTAATTATTTTCTCATATAATAATCTCATGCTGCAGGTTTGTGTCCTGTCTGGAGAATATGAAGTGATATGCACAGTATTTAGCTCTGTGATTATTACAGGTTAACAAAGTCCGTTGAAATGACATTCACATGCAACAAACAAAAAGCTAATTGTAAATTATTAATCTATAAAGTAAAACAAATAGATTCATTTTATAACATTCTTCTCTTAAATTTTCATTCCAAAAATTAATTTTTACGAGTTTCGATGCTCTTAAAAGATGAAAATAAAAGAAGTTTAAAAATAGTTTCGAAGTATTTCCTCATTTTTTACGTATCTTCAGATCTTGACTGACTGACTGGGATGGAAAACAGGCAAGTCAATCACTCATAAGTAAATACTTGAAAGTGGTTTAAATTATCTAAATTCCATTCTATTCAAACATTTAACTACACCTACATTTTAAATACTCACAAAACCCCTCTCAAATAAAGTTGTAGTAGATTAATGCAACAATTATGAATAGTAAACCTTCCTTAGTTTAACCTTCAAATAATTTGTATAATGAATATAGTGAAAAACTATTAGTTAAAATATTAGAACAACATACACAACTTTCTTAAGGTGAAAACAAAGTTGAAAAAAATGTTAATGTTCTAAGTGTATCCTAATAAAACACATTGTTTTAACAAATATTTTTTTTTACTTTAATTTGTGTATCTTTCCTAATATAGATTTGTAGCAAAAACATTTTTTTATGATTATGCACTAAACTATCCTAAGAGAAGACATTGTAGGCATGTGCATTTAGAAAAAAAATACCTATATAAAGAAAATAAGACCAATCAAACAAATTTAATTTCATTCCAAAAATTCATTTTTACGAGTTTCGATGCTCTTAAAAGATGAAAATAAAAGAAGTTTAAAAATAGTTTCGAAGTATTTCCTCATTTTTTATGTATCTTCAGATCTTGACTGACTGACTGGGATGGAAAAACAGGCAAGTCAATCACTCATAAGTAAATACTTAAACAAATTTAATTTCATTCCAAAAATTAATTTTTACGAGTTTCGATGCTCTTAAAAGATGAAAATAAAAGAAGTTTAAAAATAGTTTCGAAGTATTTCCTCATTTTTTACGTATCTTCAGATCTTGACTGACTGACTGGGATGGAAAACAGGCAGTCAAATCAATCACTCATAAGTAAATACTTAAACAAATTTAATTTCATTCCAAAAATTAATTTTTACGAGTTTCGATGCTCTTAAAAGATGAAAATAAAAGAAGTTTAAAAATAGTTTCGAAGTATTTCCTCATTTTTTAAGTATCTTCAGATCTTGACTGACTGGTTGGGATGGAAAACAGGCAAGTCAATCACTCATAAGTAAATACTTGAAAGTGGTTTAAATTATCTAAATTCCATTCTATTCAAACATTTAACTACACCTACATTTTAAATACTCACAAAACCCCTCTCAAATAAAGTTGTAGTAGATTAATGCAACAATTATGAATAGTAAACCTTCCTTAGTTTAACCTTCAAATAATTTGTATAACGAATATAGTGAAAAACTATTTAGTTAAAATATTAGAACAACATACAAAATGTTCTTAAGGTGAAAACAAAGTTGAAAAAAATGTTAATGTTCTAAGTGTATCCTAATAAAACACATTGTTTTAACAAATATTTTTTTTTTACTTTAATTTGTGTATCTTTCCTAATATAGATTTGTAGCAAAAACATTTTTTTTTTTATGATTATGCACTAAACTATCCTAAGAGAAGACATTGTAGGCATGGTGCATTTAGAAAAAATATATACCTATATAAAGAAAATAAGATTCCAATCAAATCTTCATCAATAAGTTACTTGAAAGTGGTTTAAAATTTTAAATTCCATTCCAAAATTTTAAATACTCACAAAACCCCTTCAAATAAAGTTTAGTTTAATGAATTATTTCGATGCTCTTAAAAGATGAACTAATAAAAGAAGTTGAAAAAAAGTTGAAAAAAAGTTAATTTCGAAGTGTATCCTTCCTCAAATATTTTTTTTTTTTACGTATCTTCAGATTTGTCTTGATGCACTGATCCTGACTGGGCATGGAAAACAGACAATCAAACAAAGTCAATCACTCGATGCTCTTAAAAGATGAAAATAAAATAAGTTTAAGTTTCGAAGTACATTTTTTGTAAAGTGGTTGACTGACTGACTGGGATAATCAATCACTATCTAAATTCCAGTTCTATTATCTAAATTCCATTCTAAACATTTAACTACACCTACATTTTAAATACTCACAAAACCCCTCTCAAATAAAGTTGTAGTAGATTAATGCAACAATTATGAATAGTAAACCTTCCTTAGTTTAACCTTCAAATAATTTGTATAACGAATATAGTGAAAAACTATTAGTTAAAATATTAGAACAACATACAAAATGTTCTTAAGGTGAAAACAAAGTTGAAAAAAATGTTAATGTTCTAAGTGTATCCTAATAAAACACATTGTTTTAACAAATATTTTTTTTTACTTTAATTTGTGTATCTTTCCTAATATAGATTTGTAGCAAAAACATTTTTTTATGATTATGCACTAAACTATCCTATGAGAAGACATTGTAGGCATGTGCATTTAGAAAAAAAATACCTATATAAAGAAAATAAGACCAATCAAACAAATTTAATTTCATTCCAAAAATTCATTTTTACGAGTTTCGATGCTCTTAAAAGATGAAAATAAAAGAAGTTTAAAAATAGTTTCGAAGTATTTCCTCATTTTTTACGTATCTTCAGATCTTGACTGACTGACTGGGATGGAAAAACAGGCAAGTCAATTTATCTAAATGAAAAGTTAAATAAAATTCAATAAAACTTTTAATGAAGACTTCTCCGCAAAAGTACATACTTTCACTTTCTTGGGCCACATCTAACAATTTGAGGAATGCAAAACATTTTAACATCACAAACTATAAATAGCTGCACACTGGGCTGAAATGTTTCATTAAAGTTGAAGAGATGAAACAGAAAGGACACTTTCTACTCAGGTTTGACCTTCATTTCTTCATAACTGTATTTCGAGGAAAAACTATAGTTAGACTTATTTTTGTAAATGCTGTAAATGCATGGGTATTTATATAAGAAAAAAAAGCCATTTTAAGATAACACAAATTTTAAAAGATTGATGTAAATAATTACACATCTGGTTTATAATTAAATTAATTAATTTTCATGAATGTTAAATTGATAGAACTGAAATCTTCTGAATGAGCAGGTTCTCTTGTAAAAACATCAGCATGTTTTGTTCTACATATTCATGCATTAAAAAATAGAATAGCCAAGCAGGCAGGGAGGTTTGAAACTTTTACTGAACCCACAATTTTATTTTCTAAATTTTATTTTCTGTTTTCAGTAAATTGAGGTGGTGATGGGGGCTGGAATAAATATTTTTAACAAGAAAAACGTATAAAAAAAAATATATATATATATATATATATATATATATATATATATATATATATATATATATATATATATATATATATATATATAAAATTCACAACTCTGCAAGGTAGTAGAGTAGTTTGTAACAACTTGACTGATGGATCTCTTTTCAAGTTATTTAGTGTTAAGAGTTAATGTAGTTTGCCACACTGTACCGTAAATATAATATTGCTTTACCTCTACACTTAGGTCTGTTTGGCAAGATTTATACGACTTGAATTTTTTAATTGCACGTTTTGGCATGTGTGCAAAAAAGTGTGTTTGTCTGCAGAGCTTGATGATCAAAACAGATCAGTTGATTCTCAGTGAAATTCTTATACTCTTCCTAAATCCTAAAAAATTTTTTTTATCAGTTTAATGATCAAAATCTGTCAGACACCATGTACAGTATATTCCATAAATATCTATGATGTAATGTTTGCTAAATTAGCAATGGTACTGCATTAGTAATGAAACAACTATAACTAAAAAGCTATTTGTAAAACAAAACTAACATTCTTATTATACTGAGAAGTCAGTGTAGAACGGTAGAAAAACATGAACTTTGCATACAATTGCATATGACTGCTGTGCTGAAAAACATTTAAATTTTGATGTATGGCTTACACAATATTAATAATAAAAATAATAATAAAACAAAACTTTTAGTTTTGGTGGCACTGGCCAATTTACTGACACAATCAGTTAAGACTGTTTCAAACAAAAGTGAGCCACTGTTTCAGCGCAGCCAATCCTATTAGAGACATTTGGAGAAGTATTTAAAAATCCTAAAAATACATAATTTAATTTGTGAAATTTCTTTGTGAATCAAATTTAACTGAATTTGTCACAGATCAGACAGGCTCAGCCACCATCACAGTGAACACCATCACCTGTGCACTGATTGCACACCTGTTTGGAATTTGCACTCTCATCAAGACTAATACAAAAGCACACACCTCACTTCAGTCCAGCGTCCGGTCTTGTAAGAAAGGGACTCGCTATGCTATCCGTGCGATACATTGACCTGCCTGTCTGTTGTTTTTTGATGTTGTTTTGTGATGTAAATTTGGATTTATTTTTGCGTACGGTTTCTTTTGGGTTTTTACTTGGGTAGATCGAGGGTTGGTGAGTTTGATTAATTTTTGAGTTGAGGCGTTTTTTTCATTTTTTGTCGAGGCTTCGAATCAATCCGACACCCGTCTCAACGGTGACACCTAGTGGTCACTTGCAGGTGTTGATCTGAAACAATTTTGACAACGAGCCATTAAAAAAAAGTGTTGTTTTTATTATTATTGTATTTTTCTAATATGTGAAGCTTGTAACCTGTAGGCTTCTAACTGTGCATAATGTTATTTTGGTCATGAAGAATGAATATTAATAAAAGAAATCAAGCCACAATGTCTCACTTTTTTTAGAGATTTTTATTAAAAAATCTTAATTTCTCTGCTGTGGAAGGACTTAGCCTACTTCGTTTTTCACAGATAATTTCTCCAGCCTTTTAAAAAAATCCTCTCACAAGGGACACTTGTTGCTGGCATGCAAAGATATTTTTTAGCAAGGACATACAAATGAGGAAAGATTACTGCTCTCTCTTTCCAGTTAATTAGGGGTTCATGAGTTCTGGGCAAAAACGCATCATGGAGGTATTTTTTCACTTCCACTGTGGCATTAGCTGTAGCATTGTGTATCATCTGGGTTTTATGGATACGATTATCAAAAAGTTCCCATAAACTGTCCAGTTTTTCTACTGGTGTTGATGTTGATGATGATGATGATGATGGGCCTGATGTTGACATTTGTGGCTCTGAATAAAAATGAAACCAGCAATTAGTAACAAATCCTACACTGATGGCATATATGAAGTATATATTATATGAATCAGATTACATAACATAACATAGACTGAAACTGCTCACCAGGAGTTGTGTTTGAACGCATCAGCGACGCACACTCCAGTGTGATGTGCTTTTCAGCGTCCTGGGCTTTGGCAGGATTAACAAATGCCACATTTTTGAACCTTGGGTCCAGCAGTGTAGCCAGTGCCAAGGCTCTAAAACTCTCATAACCTCCACATCTCGAGTGCAGACCTTCTTGCAGATGTGAGCCTATGAGCCAAAACCGGAGAAAATCATATTATTTATAATAATGACAATAATATGACAGTTATGGCCAATTACATGGGTAGTATGGTCATTGTGGCCTACCTAATTGTACAGTTGATTGCTGTGTTGCATTTCCTTTTTTCTGTGCAAGCTTGTGCTGCAACATCCTGTACAGTGGTATAAGCTTTGAAGCAGAACCTGTTCCTCTGTCATCTCTGTTGTTGCTAGTTTGAATGGTTGCTGTAGTGACAATGATTGTTGAATAATGTCATACTCAAGACTTGTCAGGTGAGAAGTATCATTGTTTAAATTGGAAAGTGCAGCACCAACTGGCTCACGTTGTAGTATGTCGAATGTGCTGTTCCATCTCGTCTCAACCTCCTGTATCAGTTTCAGAGCTGGTCTGCCCATCAAGCCCTGCATCTCCACAAGCTTGTCCTTTGCTTTGCAGCTGGATCTGAACAACCCCACTATCTTTCTGGCCTTCTGGCATATTTCATTGATGACTGGGGTTTGATCTAGGGCCTTTTTCACAATCAAATTTAAATTATGAGCAAAACATGGGACATGGCGAAGGTGGAGTAGCTGGGTGCTTAGGATCATGTTGGATGCATTGTCAGTCACCATGCACTGAACTTTGGAGGTTATTCCCCACTCAGCCATTAGCAAGGCTTTAGCCTCCATGAGATGCTGGGCTGTGTGGGTTTGGTAAAACCTCCTTACACCCAGTACAACAGTTGCCATTTTTGCCTCTGGTGTTATGTAATGGCAAGTTACACCAAGATATCCATCCATATTAATAGAGGACCACATATCAGCCATAAGGCTAACAAATTCTGCCTTTTGTAGGTCCTCCATTGTCTTCTCCTTGGTTTTGTTGTACCTTTCGCTGACCATTGTTTTAAGCACCTTCCGGGATGGGAGGACATAGCTTGGATCAAGCTTGTTCACAAAGGCCCTGAATCCCTCATCCTCCACGATGGTGACGGGCTGCAGATCCTTCACCACCATGTTTAGAAGAGTCTCATCCAATTTCCTCTGTCTGCCTTAAAAGAGAAGATAAAACATACTTTCAGACAAATACATTGAAAAAATACAGCTTCAAATAGTGCACAGCTATTAAAAGTAGCCTACTTGTTCATTATTTGGAAACCTTCATAAACAAAGTTATGTTATGAATGTTTATGCTCAGTGTGCAGAGAAAAATCAAATGGAATGTAGAACTACAATGATTAGGAAAACCAAAATGATGTCTTCACTGGCTGTAGATTGGGTACTCATATGTAGACCTATAAAATGTATATTCACACAGTAGTATATTATATTGACAACATATTATATTATATTCACATTGCAGCTGTTTTTAACATGATTGGCAGTTGTGATTGGGACATTAGGTTGTAGGGCTTAGGCTGACACAGGGCTATGGACTTTCTAAAAAGTGTCCCAACAGTTTGTTATTATATTTCAATAATAATTATATTTCAAACAATGCATACCTTGCTTAGATGGCCCAGCAGTGTCAGTAGCAGGCCTAGGTACAGGGGGAATGCTACCAGCGTCTGCACCCTGCAAAATGGCAGGATGAGTGCTCCTCAAATGGTGCATCATGGATGATGTATTGTTGCAGTAGGCTAGCTGCCGATCACAATACATACATCTCACTTTATTTGGGGTTTCCAAATGGAAATGCTCCCCCACCACAGATGTACCGCATCTCTTCTGGGGAGCCTTCATTTTTATTGATCTATCTATCTATTTTAATCTATCTATCTATGTATCTATCTATATTAATATATCTGTGTATCTATATATGTATCTATCTATTAATCTATCTGTCTATATATATTTCTATCTATGTATCTATTAATGTGTCACTATATGTAGGCTATACTCTGTCTGTCTCTAGCCTATCAGTCAGTGTGTAAATTTAAATGTAAGCCTAAATATAACTAAACAAATCGCACTATAAATGTCACTATATCACCAAATATCCACTATCTCAAAATCAAACTCCTCTCACAAAAACCCACGAGGTGAAGATGGGTTGACTTCACTTTTATACAGATGTGCGATTGTGTGGTCTGTACCCGACCGTGTCAATCAAACGCTGATTCGGCGGACCATGCCACCTGTCGAAACACTTCGAGGCTTCATTAGCCGTAGTCACGTGACATGGGTGTTTTGAATCACGCTTCGGATCAGTGTTTCGAAACATCTGCGCTTCGGGATCTCGCAAAGCTTCGGAACGTCTGTTTCGCGTCAACCATCCCTACTTTTCGGACAGATCAGCTCATTGAACCGGTTCAGAAAGCCGATTCATTTCTTTTCTAACAGCTCAATGCCATGTTGTAGAAGCCTCATGAGGAATTAAGCTTTTCTCTGTTTCAGGAAAAGATTCAAAGCATCACTGCGCCATCTGGTGGTTAATAAAAATATAGCAGCCAAAAGCCTGTGAAAGCCCCTCCGTAGAACGAGGCATCGATCACATATTCCATAGATCGATTCAAGGTACGTGCACAAATAAAAGCCTAACTGTGTGTGTGTGTGTGTGTGTTTGTTGAATTACTCTCTCTGTATTAAAGTGGCAATATGAATATCAATATGATGTAATAGAAGAAAATGAATAATATGAATAGCATATGCCAAATATTTTATTATTTTCTGAAATAATGTTTATTCGGTACATCGATGTATTTTTGAAATAATTTTTGAAATTAAGTTTTTCCAACTCTAAACTCAGTCCCCAAGTAAATTAGTTTCGCAGTGTCCCCTCTACTTTTCAAAGCAAAGTTACGCCACTGTGCATATTACATTCAAAGATGCTTAAGCGGAATCAAGGAGTTTCATGGTTTATTCATTCTTTATACTATAGACATGTAGGCTAGAACACATCCGCGTTTGTGCATCAATGTCTGTAATGTGTGCTGTAGATGTGAAACATTTAGGAATCTTATCCAAGTTGTAGGCTAGTCAATATTGGTCAGTCACTCGTATCTGACAAAGGATCCGTGAATGAAACTGTGACCACAAACACCATTAACTTGAATTATATGGTAATAATCAGCAATATCCTTTTACACAAATAACTTTATTATTTTAATGTTTCAATATTGACACAAATTACTTATTTACATTTTTATTGATACAAGATGGTAGTGATGTTACATATGACACTGAAGCTTCAAAGCGCGTACTGAGTAAGCAGCGCAATTTCTCACGAAGCTGTGCCGGAGCGTGTATTGTTTTCAGAGAATCACGTGATCAAAGAAAAGGTGCGTTGGACTCATAGACTGTATAAAAACATGGACGTAGTGTCCGTGACGTCACCCATAGACTCCTGAAGAGCGGTTTTGAAGCTCAAAGTGTGCAGAGCTGGCCGTCGCCATCTTGGCAGCGCGTCACTGTGCGACTCTCCTGGATAATCGAAAATGGGCAAAAAGGCGGGAGCTGGTTGCTAAAGCCACGCCCACCTAGGGCGACAGCATTGTCGGCAGCGGCAGTCCACCTGTCACTCACGTGGCCACGCCCTTAATTATGCAGAACTTTAAGGCTTAATATAATTTAAACTGATGAGTTATAAAAAAATTCACTTCCCTCACATTTGTCATGAAGGGCAAAATTAGCTATACAGACCAAAATCACTTTTTGCACCAGGCTGTAAACATGTTTTTTTCTGCTGTAAAGTTGGGCATTTTAACATGGGGAGTCTATGGGATTGACTCCCTTTTGCACCCAGCCTCCAGCGGCCAGTCGATGAATTACAGTTTTAGTCACTTCCTTGTTGGCTTCACGAGAGAGAGCGGGAGGTTGCCTCTCGGTTCAACTTCACACAGCACTGTGCAAACCGATCGCAATCTGACTTGAAGCAGTGCATGCCGGTTAGAAATTTTGTCCGACTTGAGACGGCGCCGACGCCACATGACTGTCACGTGTGGCATCAAAGTACCGCGAGAGCGTTTCGAGAAACTAGGCTTGTTTGATATACTATTTAAATACTAATAAAGTGAGGGTATATGTGCTTTTATCAGTGTTGTATGATAAACGTGACTCAATATAACAGTGTGACTACAGTAAAAAAGCTTTTACCGTTCTAAAAACACAGATTTGTGGCCATTATTGGAATTGAAAAGGTACGAATAAACCTGAAACACACATAATCGTTGGAATGCGGTGAATCTGGCCAATCGTGAAACAGCTGTGTCGTCATCAGCGCTCCTGCAGTAGCTCTGGAGAAACTAGGCTTGTTTGAGATGCGCCTTGCCTCGCCTGAAATGTAGGCGAGAGTAGGCGGCTGCAGTAAGGGGAGGGGTCAAAAAAGAGCTTTGAAGTCAGACACTTCCTGAATCTCGCTGTTTTGTTGCCTGCAAACGTCAGCAATGGATGAGATTGTGTTCACGTTTTTTTTATCGCAGACAAAGTGGATGTAATCGAAATACCTCTGTTTTGTCATCATGTGCATCAATTCCTTTGTTCTGCTGAACACAAAGGATGAAATTTAGTAGAATGTTTGCAAACAAGCAGGTTTCTGCCACCATTTCACATCCATAGTATTTTCCATACTTTGCAAGTCAAAGCTGTTTTGTAGCAAACATTCTTCTGAATTTCTTCCCTTGTTTTAAGCCAGACCCTGACACTTCTCAGATGAAACCACACAAAGATGAGCCATTATGGCTAAACAGTCCATTTAGATATGTATGTGTGCATGTATATTTTTAATGGATTGATTTATTAATTCACACAAACATACAATAGAATAAAGTGAAAATTACAAGGAAGAATTCTAATTAAGAGAAAAATTAAATAAACGCATGTCCTAATTCTTAACTTGACTAGGCGTGTTTTGTTTTTGTTTAGTTCGCATGTAAATATAAATAAATAAATAAATGGGTAATCTAATTCATAGAATAAAAAGAGAAAATGTATCAGTTGACATTCTCAGCCAATGAGCATGAAACTGTGTCGTCAGTCAGTCGTTTCCCATCATGCTTTTGAATAGCGCAGTCGGTGGAGAGCAACTGCGCTCGACTGCTCAATCCGACACAGCCGCCTCGCCGTCGCAAGAGTTTTTTGGCAAACGTCAGCATGACATCAGAGCAAGGCGGACGTAACTCGTACACTTTTCTAACCGGCATGCATCTCGCGGTGATCACCGGTGATCGGTTCTGCGCAGATTTTGCTCATCTCAAACAAGCCTATTTATTTATTTTTTCCCTAACACGTATCAGAACACGGTCCTCACACGGCTCAGTGCAGTGTGTGAGGCAATGCACTATGGCGTTCGGACGAGGTCAATAATATGACGTTGTAACATGCACTCGTCTCACTGACATCTTAATTTTTTGCTATTAAATCCATTCATTTTAAGACGCAGACGAGGCGTAGACGTCACGCAGACGTCACGTAAATCACGTGTGGCAGTGAAGTGTCGAGTCAGACGTTCACGCGTGATTCACGTGTAGCAGTGAAGTTATTTATTTTTTCGCTAACATGTATCAGAACACGGTCCTCACACGGCTCAGTGCAGTGTGTGAGGCAATGCACAATTTACCTGCCCTTCATTTACTGCTCTCAATGGACGTGACATCTCCGTCTGACTTATAACGTGACATCTGCATCTGACTTTTTTTTTTTTTTTTTTTTTTGTGATTGCAGTTTTTAGTGCGTCTTTTTCCCGGCCAACTCAATATACATTAATTGTGTGCATATTAAATATACATATATTAATATATAATAATTTAAAGGTGTTTTTATAAAGTATAAAGCCTATAAATAACAAAAGCAATCCTTTAGCGAAGTTTGTGTTGCTTATAGGCCTACTTATGTCATATATTTTTATGAAATCCTTTTTGAAATTACATTTGGGGGCTATTGTGTTTTTATTTTACATTTTTAATGTAGCCTACAGCACTTGATGGCCAACCCATCGATTGCAATCGGCTGCTAGATTTGAGACTGTTGCTGAAATTATAAAATACATAGAAAAATGCATTATGCCTGATTAATGTTCCGTTTTTCAAGCAACTCTCTTATATTTTACATTTAAAATTTAAATTCGGATTCTAATATTATTTATTATTCAATTATTTTTTCCTTTCTGTTTTTTAAATGTAAACTTTTATTCAGCAATAATGTTAAATTATTAAGATTTCTATATTTTTAATAATAATCTGCCAGGATTCATCAATCAATCCTGTAAAAATATCATAGAAAAATATTAAGCAGCACAATTGTTTCCGATGTTGAAAATAAATTGAAGGATCATGCTTCAGAGAAGACTGGAGTAAGAATAGGCTGAGATTTATTTATTTATTTATTTATTTATTTGCCATGTCCTCGATCGTTATCACTGAGAAAACCTAAGATAAGCTTATTTTAAGCTTTATGATCAGTGAATTATGTGTACCAAACAGGCAAAGAATAATTAAATAGGCTATATAAGGGTGTGCGATAGAGACAAAAATGATATCTCAATATTTTCTGGGATTTTTAGCCATAACCATAATCAGACTATATTTTTCTGAGTGTGTTGGAGAAGCTGACTCCTAAAGTTATTGATATTCTTCACATTCTGCGTAGTCAATTCACAGCAGTGATAGAAATGAATATTTTCCAACAAAAGTTATTATTACCCTTTATGGGCATTTTATATTTTTTTCTAGTGGAGTGTATTATATTTATCATCAAATTCTTAAATTCCATCAATAAAGTGAATTAGAATAATAAGACATTCGGGGCTGTTACCAAACCAATAAAAATCATTATAAACAAAATGTATCTTTGCAATGCAGAGGAAAAACGCTGCATCTGAAGAGGCATTTAGATGTATTTACACACTGTTTAATGCAGGATATGAATCCTTTAACCTGCAGTTACAAATGCAGAAATAATGTTTTGATATTTTAATTCTAAAACGTTGAATAGCCTACTACGGAAGAGGATTAGGGCCAAGCAATAATAAAAAAATAAAACCATCTCGAGATTAAAGTCGTTAAATTTCGAGAAATAAAGTCGAAATACAATCTTGAGAATAAACTCATGAAATATCGAGAATAAAGTCGTTGTGTTTCGAGAAAAAAACTCGTTAAATTTCGAGAAAAAAAGTCGAAATACAAACTTGAGAATAATCTCATTACATTACACGCCATTAATGGAAATGCCGTACGGTTTTAATTTATCATAGCTGTCCAAGTGCCAGAGTGCATTTGGGTGAAGCCAGCGATAACCTTGCATGTGTCCTCTGGTTGTCATTTCATGTTGGACAAAAGCGAGTAGCCTACATCACGCAAATTGGACTGATTTTTTCTTCTAAAAAGACCTAGCCGCTTGCAAATTCTCTTTAAAGTTCGTGTGCTAATTATTATTGTGTCATAATTAGCTAAAGTTGATAGTATTTCTTTGTTACTGAAAGATATAGGCTATGCAATGAACACTGATCGAATGCGTTATTCTCTACATTTCGTTTCGACTTTTTTTCTCGAAACAACACAACGACTTTATTCTCGAAATTAAATGAGTTTATTCTCACGATTATTTTGGCTTTTTCTCGAAATTTAACAAGTTTTTTTCTCGAAACACAACGACTTTATTCTCGAAATTTAATGAGTTTATTCTCAAGATTGTATTTCGACTTTTTTTTCTCGAAATTTAACGAGTTTAATCTCGCAATATAATGACTTTAATCTCGAGATGGTTTTATTTTTTTTATTATTGCTTGGCCCGTAATCCTCTTCCATAGCCTACTGATATTTACAATTATAAAGAAAAAATGGAAAGGTACTTTAAATGTGAAATGAAAACCGCCAGTAGGTGGCAGAAAATCACTATTAATAAGTGTATCATCGATAAACGGTTGATTAATTCAGGAACGAAACACTGAAACAGCTCCGTGCCTCTGTTTGAAATGAGCTATTTTGTGTTGGTGAAATAGAGCAAAAATAGGCAATATGGTGTGTCTTAAACAGAAGTCTGTTAATATTGACTTCTTGTTTAACTGATGTAAAAAAACAAAAAAAAACAATATCATTTGTGATTTCTGCAAGAGAAAAAAATGGGTATGAAGGTGCATAAGGGCCCGGGCAGTTTGGAGGCCCGCCAAGCCCAGGGGAACTTTTAGTTGAAATGATGGAACAAATAGAGCCCTGCAGGCTTAGAATCTAGTCCCGAGTCTGACTGGATCCCCTGTCTTTTTCTCTCTCTCTTTCCCATGCACAGTTGATGTTGCAGCCATTACAATATTTCAGTTTTGTTTTTTAATGGCAAAGTGGTCATATCTATTTTCATTATTTTATTAAGTTAATTTAGAAATATGTTTGGAACATTTTATGTTTTTTAAATTCAGTTTTTTTTTTCTAAGGAACAACCAAGAGGCCAGCGGCAGGAAGCATAATGAGCACGTTTGATCAATTTAGCCTTCTTCACAACAAATCAACACGACTTGCCTAAAATAAAATCTATGGACAAGAAAAAAAAGAAAAAAAGAAAAACACTTCATTTCATTCACCATACTAATTAATTGTTTTACTCTAGATAAATCTGCGTTATTGATGAAAAAAAAAAAAAGAAATCAGAAGAACCCAGACGAGATGCAGACGTGACGTTCAGTGAGACGAGTGCATGTTACAACGTCATATTAAAGACCTTGTCGGAACTCCATAGTTTTCAACTCTGCTTGCAGTCGGGGGCAGAGTTGAAAACTATGGAGTCTGCGTCTGCCGAACGTGACGTCTGCGTCTGTCGAACGTCATGTCTGCGTCTGCCACATTACAGTTCGACTGTCTGAACGTGTCGTCTACGTGACGTCTGCGTCTGCAACTTTTACAGTTTGGCTGCCTGAATGTCACGTCTGTTTTTTTTTTCATCAATAGCGCACATTTATCTAGGGTAAAAAAATTAATTAGTATGGTGAAATGCATGAAGTGTTTTTCTTTTTTTCTTTTTTTTTCTTATCCATAGATTTTATTTTAGGCAAATCGTGTTGATTTGAGAAGAAGGCTAAATTGATCAAACATATGCTCATTGCGCTTCCTGCCTCTTGGTTGTTCCTTAGAAAAAACAAAAACAAAATTCCTGAATTTAACAAACATAGAATGTTCCAAACATATTTCTAAATTAACTTAATAGAGAAACGAAAATAGATATGACCACTTTGCCATTAAAAAACAAAACTGAAATATTGTAATGGCTGCATCATCAGCTGTGTATGTGAAAGAGAGAGAGAAAAAGACAGGGGATCCAGTCAGACTCGGGACTAGAATTCTGATAAGCTGTGCAGGGCTCTATTTGTTCCCTTGTTTCAACTAAAAGTTCCCCTGGGCTCGGTGGGCCTCCAACCTGCCCGGACCCTTATGCACCTTCATACCCTGCATACCAGACGCTACGCCACTGGCCTATACGCCACTGGCCTATAGCCTATATTTATTTAATATCACACAAAGAATAACATTTTTCTCTTGCAAAAATCACAAAAGTGTTATATATATATATTACATCAGCTAAATAATCAAGTTAACATTAACAGACTTCTGTTTAAGACACACCATATTGCCTATATTTGTATAATAATACAAATAAAAATACATTTTTGCAATACAATAAAAATAGCTTATTCCAAACAGAGCCACTGTGCTGTTTTTGCGTCTCTGAACAACATGACAGTGTTTCGTTCCTGAATTACAACTTTTCTCAGTCGCTTTGGTGCATTTCTTACATCACTATTTACATTTGCACAACAGTTAATGCAGTTCTCAAAACAATTAGTACAAACTGCAAAACCTAGTTGATAACCTGCAAAAGCATTTCACTTGCTCAAAATGGATAGGTCATTCCTCAAAAGCAAGTATTCATGTCAATGAAAGTGTCAGTGAAATCAAGATGAAAAGTCCTGACACCATTGTTTATGAACAAGATAGTCAAATGGCTTTGTCATGTTTTCATTATGACAGTTTACTTTGTCAATGTTTTCCAATGCAAAAAAGTCAGATCTTGGTGACATTACCTGAAAATGCTCAAGACAGCACTATATACTATTTGCACAGCCATTTGAAAAATAGAGTAAAGTTACACATTACTGTAGTGAGGTAACTGAGTACAAGACACTTACTTTAATATGTATGTTTCACATTTTTACTGAATATGCTCTTTGCAATTCAAATTTGTTCTCAGCATTGTGCAAAAGAAAAAATACACCCTTATTTACAACAAACATAAACTCCCTTTGGGTAGAGCTGTGCAACTGTAAACAATATTGCAGTACATATTGGAACTGAACATACATAGTACTGTAATCATTCATGCACATCCAGACGTTCCTCTCTGTCTGGCCACATAATTTCATCTACATCACAGCGAAGATCATCTCTTGCAATGCAGCGAGGAAAGTATCTCCTCGAGTGGGGAATCCAGGACTCTGCTGTGATGTCATCACATGCTGCACCCATGGCTGCTAGCAGGGCCATTTGGGTATGTGGATGCCGGTCATATACCTTCCACCTCCAGGAAGAGAAAAACTCCTCTATTGGATTTAGGAATGGTGAGTAGTGAAGGAGATATGCCACCAGCATCCTATCATGTGCTGCAAACCACTGTCTGACGACATCTGAGTGGTGAAAACGCACATTATCCAAAACAACAACATGCTTGCTCACATGGTCTCCACTTAGACCCCTCTCATTCTCAGGGATTATGTCCCTGTAAAGAGTGTCTAAAAAAATGTGTAAAATTTGCTTGACAGATTTTGACATCTAGTTCAACATTTTTGTATGTAATGACTCAAGCAGTGAAATGAGGACTATTAGTTTTATATGGAATGACTATTCAGCATTCACAAGTATAGTTAATTTTGACTGACATGACATAAGCAAATGATAATGTTATAAAACAGCAGAGAGTTGTATGAAAGCAATTGATGCATGTCCAAAAGCATTTGCAATTTGTTCGAAGGAATGAGAAACTGCTACTATGATGTGCACAAATGACTAAATGTTGTGGAGGTTGAACTAACTGGTGTGCAAATGTTAATAGTGATGTGAGAAAGGCACCAAAGCGACTGAGAAAAACTGTAATCAACCGTTTAAATGATCAATGACTCACTTATTAATAGTGACTTTCTGCCACCTACTGGCGGTTTTCATTTCACATTTAAAGTAGTTTAAAGTATTTAAAGTGTTTTTCTTTATAATTGTAAATATCAGTAGGCTATTCAACGTTTTAGGATGAAATTATCAAAACATTATTTCTGCATTTGTAACTGCAGGTTAAAGGATTCATATCCTGCATTAAACAGTGTGTAAATACATCTAAATGCCTCTTCAGATGCAGCGTGTTTCCTCTGCGTTGCAAAGATTTTGTTTATAATGATTTTTATTGGTTTGGTAACAGCCCCGAATGTCTTATTATTCTAATTCACTTTATTGATTGAATTTAAGAATTTGACGCAAATATAATGCACACTTCTAGAAAAAATATAAAATGCCCATGAAGGGTAAAAATAACTTTTGTTGGAAAATATTAATTTCCATCACTGCTGTGAACTGACTAACCTGTGTGTGAAGAATGTAAATAATTTCAATAACTTTAGGAGTCAAAACACACTCAGAAAAATATAGTCTGATTATGGTTATGGCTAAAAATCCCAGAAAATATTGAGATATCATTTTTGTCTCTATCACACACCCTTATATAGCCTATTTAATGATTCTTTGCTTGTTTGGTACACATAATTCACTGATCATAAAGCTTAAAATAAGCTTATCTTAGGTTTTCTCAACGATAACGATCGAGGACACGACAAATAAATAAATAAATACATAAATAAATCTCAGCCTATTCTTACTCCAGTCTTCTCTGCAGCATGATCCTTCAATGTATTTTCAACATCGGAAACAATTGTGCTGCTTAATATTTTTCTATGACATTTTTACAGGATTGATTGATGAATCCTGGCAGATTATTATTCAAAATATAGAAATCTTAATAATTTAACACTATTGCTGAATAAAAGTTTACATTTAAAAAAAAGGTAAAAATAATTGAATAATAAACAATATTAGAACCCTAATTTATATTTTAAATATAAAATATAAGAGAGTTGCTTGAAAAACTGAACATTAATCAGCCATAATGCATTTTTCTATGTATTTTATAATTACAGCAACAGTCTCAAATCTAGCAGCCGATTGCAATCGATGGGTTGGCCATCAAGTGCTGTAGGCTACATTAAAAATGTAAAATAAAAACACAATAGCCCCCAAATGTAATTTCAAAAAGGATTTCATAAAAATAAATGACATACAGTAAGTAGGCCTATAAGCAACACAAACTTCGCTAAAGGATTGCTTTTGTTATTTATAGGCTTTATACTTTGTTATCTTTATACTTTTAAATTATTATATATTAATATATGTATATTTAATATGCACACAATTAATGTATATTGAGTTGGCCGGGAAAAAGACGCACTAAAAACTGAAATCAAAAAAAAAAAAAAAAGTCAGACGCAGACGTCACGTTATAAGTCAGACGGAGATGTCACGTCCATTGAGAGCAGTGAATGAAGTGCAGGTAAATTGTGCATTGGCTCACACACTGCACTGAGCCGTGCGAGGACCGTGTTCTGATACGTGTTAGCGAAAAAATAAATAAATAACTTCACTGCTACACGTGAATCACGCGTGAACGTCTGACTCGACGCTTCACTGCCACACGTGATTTACGTGATGTCTGCGTGACGTCTACGCCTCGTCTGCGTCTTAAAATGAATGGATTTAATAGCAAAAAATTAAGACTTCAGTGAGACGTTCAGTGAGACGAGTGCATGTTACAACGTCATATTAATGAGCTCATCCGAACACCATAGAAAACAGACACGTCAAGCCGGACACCGTCTGCTCCCGTTCGTGACACTCACGCGGTGTTTGCATACTTTATCACAGATGAAGTGAATTAAATGCAACATTTGTCAAATACACAAACGTTTTAGAAAAGTTTTCATGAGCAACAGAAACAGTTTTTACATTGTGCTTAATACAGAGCCATATTTTCAAGAATAAAGTCAACATAATCATATACTATTTAAATATTAATAAAGTGGGGGTATGTGTGCTTTTATCAGTGTTGTATGATAAACGTGACTCAATACAACAGTGCGACTACAGTAAAAAAGCTTTTACCGTTCTAAAAACACAGATTTGTGGCCATTATTGGAACTGAAAAGGTACGAATAAACCTGAAACACACGTAATCATTGGAATGCGGTGAATCTGGCCAATCGTGAAACAGCTGTGTCGTCATCAGCGCTCCTGCAGTAGCTCTGGAGAAACTAGGCTTGTTTGAGATGCGCCTTGCCTCGCCTGAAATGTAGGCGAGAGTAGGCGGCTGCAGTAAGGGGAGGGGTCAAAAAAGACCTTTGAAGTTGGACACTTCCTGATTCTCGCTGTTTTGTAGCCTGCAAACGTCAGCAATGGAGATCACGTTCGCCTTTTTTTATTTCGCAGACGAAGTGGATGTAATCGAAATACCACTGTTTTGTCATCATGTGCATCAATTCCTTTGTTCTGCTGAACACAAAGGAGGAAATTTAGAAGAATGTTTGCAAACAAGCAGGTTTCTGCCACCATTTCACGTCCATAGTATTTTTCCATACTGTGCAAGTCAAAACTGTTTTGTAGCAAACATTCTTCAGAATTTTTTTCCCTTGTTTTAAGCCAGACCCTGACACTTCTCAGATGAAACCACACAAACATGAGGCATATGGCTAAACAGTCCATTTAGATATGTATGTGTGCATGTATATTTTTAATGGATTGATTTATTAATTCACACAAACATACAATAGAATAAAGTGAAAATTACAAGGAAGAATTCTAATTAAGAGAAAAATTAAATAAACGAATGTCCTAATTCTTAACTTCACTAGGCGTGTTTTGTTTTTGTTTAGTTCGCATGTAATATATAAATGGGTAATCTAATTCTTAGAATAAAGAGAAAATGTATCAGTTCAGTATCAATGAGCATGATGCTGTGTTGTCAGTCAGTCTTTTCCCATCATGCTTTTGAATAGCGCAGTCGGTGGAGAGCAACTGCTCTCGACTGCTCAATCCGACACAGCCGCCTCGCCGTCACAAGAGTTTTTTGACACACATCAGCATGACATCAGAGCAAGGCGGACGTAACTCGGACACTTTTCTAACCGGCATGCATCTCGCGGTGATCACCGGTGATCGGTTCTGCGCAGATTTTGCTCATCTCAAACAAGCCTACTGCTCTCGCGCTCTCGCGGTGCTTTGATGCCACACGTGACAGTCATGTGGCATCGGCGTGGTCTCAAGTCGGACAAAATTTCTAACCGGCATGCACTGCTTCAAGTCAGATTCCGATCGGTTTGATCGGCGCTGCATGAAGTCGAACACACCTTAAGCCTCACTTTCTGTTCAATCACGTGCGCGTGTCGGCATATTCGAAACCCCAGATCTTACTTTACTAATAAGTTTTCATTCAGACTTATTCAATTACATTTTAAATACCCAGTCATAAAAGTAATATGAGAAAAGTTCTGTCAATAAAAGAAGCCATTTAGTATTATGCCATATGAATTGCTTAGTAAATGTCAGATAAATCGTAAGTGGTTACAAACTAACCAACACAAAGTCTACCAACTCTGCAATAATTATGTAGAATGAACATTCACTTTCTTTTTTCTTACAAAATCAAACCAGAACTGTTGAAGACAACATGGACTACACAATCACAGAAGAAAACAGAGCGAGAGACTGGGTAAGTTCTGTATGAAGTTTAAACCAACCAGAGGGAGTAACTGGAAACACTTAGCTACATGGGATATAATTAGAGGAGGTTTATTTAGCGGATTACAGAACATTCCAAGGTATATTTTTAACCAGTGTATGTGTGTTTCCTTGGAATTGAACAGACAACCATCATTTGCAATCTGCATATTCTAGATGAGTAACAGGAACACCATATATGGTGTCAACAAATAAAAAGTATCAATAAATCAATGTGATTGTTGGGAAAAATTACACATTTTGAATTGTAGCAACCTAATGCTACACTTTTTGTTCACATCAATCTACAGTGCATACCCCATAATGAAAAAGGGATGAAGGGTGCAGATGTTGAAAATAGTTGTCATTCAAAAGTCTGTTGAATCTTACAAAAATATTTGTGACCCGTGCTGGCAAAATGAGTCGGAGTGCGCACAAGCTAATTTTGAGCTACAGACAAAAAAAGTGAAAAATGTAAATTTTGGTGAAATTTAAGTTTTTCCCAAAATGAGTTCATTAAGCCCTTGTCTAGCAATCCCAGTGCTCCAAATAGTAATTAAACATATAAAATGATCTTTAACTGTACACTGAAAAAAATAATATGCTAGATTTACTTAAGAAATATAGTGCATCATTTCTGCATCCCTCTTCTTAAGTAAATTTCGCATGGAATTTTAAGCAGTGTTACTTAAAAATCTTTAGTTGGCAATACTAAAATGTTTGAGTATCCAAGTAAACAGTTTTGCTCAAATTTATTAGCTGGTGTAACACAATATTTTGAGTAGTTTTTACTAATAAATTTCAGTTATTTCTACAATAAAAGTCTTGTTCACCCCATTATAAATTTTAAGCCAATTTAGATTGATAATTTTAAGTTTCTGTATTTTAAAATACCTAGGTACTGCTCATTTACTTAAAGGGGTCATATGATGCTGCTAAAAAGATTATTATTTAGTGTATTTAGTGTAATGAAATGTGTTTATGCGGTTTAAGGTTAAAAAAACATTATTTTCCACATACTGTACATTATTGTTTCTCCTCTATGCCCCGCCTTCTGAAACGCGTCGATTTTTACAAAGCTCATTGTTCTGAAAAGCGAGGTATGCTGTGATTGGCCAGCTATCCAGTGCGTTGTGATTGGCCGAATGGCTCATGGAAATGTTATGCTTCCTAACATATTGTGATGCCTTGTCCGGCCCGAGTGACGAGACATAAACATAAAAAAACATTTTATAAGTGTTATATAAATGTTTTTTATTTTTGTCTTCTTTTGGAAGGCCAAACAAAGTAGTTTTGCTTTCTCAACGAAACAGCATCACACACCGCGGCCTTGAGTGAGCAGAGGCGGGCGGCTTGAGAACGGTTTCTACGAAGGATCATACCTTTGTCTTGCAGCAACCACATGTGACGACCCCGGGCTGGACTCTGCTTCATCCACGATGAAAGCCGATCTGGAGATCCACAGTGCAAAGTTGATGTATTTCCTCAGCAACCAGGACGGATCAGCTCCAGGCATGACGAAGCGGATATCATCCTCTTTTGGAAGGCTAAACAAAGTAGTTTCACTTTCTCAATGAAACACACAGCATCTATATGACATGGCGGCAGCGGCAACAACAACACTACAATGAGAATAAACGTTACATCTTCTTTCTTTGCATGAACATCTGGGTGCCGTTATGCAAATCTTCCCACATACTGACGTAGAGATGTGGGGGCGTGTTAGAACGAGCCGTTTTAGGGGGGCATGGACGAGGCTTAACTTTTATAAAGAATATCTCTTTGGATTTGAGCCTTTAGTCTTTGCAACTTTACAGATCTTCTTCTTTAAACATCTCTTAAAACATTTTCAGCTGTTCTAAACCTGACTCTTTCTAAAATTTAGTTGAATGTTAGTATGTTTGAAATAGTGCACAGTGTGTGTGTGTGTGTGTGTACCTGGTATTCCCTACATCATGAGGATCAAATGTCTCAACAAGGATAGTAATACTTGTAATTTTTTTTTTTTTTTTTTTTTTTTGAGGAAAACAGATTATAAATAATACTGAAATTAAGTTTTTTTTTTTATGTAAAAATGCTGGAAGTTTTCTGTGACAGGTAGGTTTAGGGGACAGAATATACAATTTGTAGATCATTCTTATTATTCTGTTTATTCCTTCATCTTTCTTGTATGAGTGAGTTTAAAGGTGAGTGTAATTTCGAGTGTGGTTTCTATAAGAGAGAACAAATACAAATGAATAAAGGAAACATATGCATACACTCATTCCTCCTTAAGCACTAATACACATTACAAACATAAAATAAACAGTAGTCAGAATATGACTATATATCTTAAACTCTAAAATGTAAGCAGAGAGAAAGGATTAAACACTTCTCAGATTTTCTACCATGTATTAAGTTACCAATAACGTAGATAGAACTTACTGTCATCTATGATATATTTTAAAGCCTCAATAGCAGTCCAGATAATGACATTTAACACCACTTCATATTTTACTCAGCCACAAAGTAATTAACATTCATAACAACAAGTACTGAATAAACATGTCTAAACACGATGTGACCCATTTTAACCCGACATACTGAATCAGGTGGACTGAAGCTAGAAAGTAACGTACGAACGTGGATATAATTAACACAACGGTCGTGTAGCGACCCTTAGACTCCTAACTCTCATCCGTATCGAATATCAGAAATAACAGCTGACAAAGAAATACAATATCATGAGTAATGCAGCAGATTTACTTACTTTTCTAATTCATGCACACTCTGAGGAAAGTGTCACTCTCAATTAAAATCTAACCGATCTGTATCATACTGCATACTACTGCGTGACCAGTGTTGCCTACTAATTTTCAGAAAAGGTTGCTAAAGGAAGGTTGATTTGTTGCTAAAAGTTGCTAAATGACGTTATGATGTCATTGCGTGATGGCGTCATTGCATAATCACGAAGCAAAATTGTGTCACATCAGATCTCAGCAAAAAATGTTTTTTATATACATGGTTGTGGCGAGTGGGTGGGGGCCGAGAGCCGTGGGAACGGAGCGAGGCCGGTGGAGTGATTGGGAAATGAGCGACACCTGCTCCACTTACCGGTCTCGAGTCCCACGGAGGAGATCGGAAGGATACAAAAGAGGAGCGACGACAGTGAAGGATGAGAGAGGACCAGGCCTGGGCTTTCATTTTGTGTTTGGTTTTTGTTTGTGCGCGGCAGTCGCCCGTGAGGGGCTGTCGCACTATTTTATGTTTATTTGGTTATTAAAGTTTTATTTGAATGTTCGTCGGTTCCCGCCTCCTTCTTCCCGTGACTATGGAGTTTTTATATTGTTACAATGGTAATTTAGATTTGTTTGTAAAATAATATGCATAATATTAAAATTATAATATAATATTAAGAATTAAAATCATTTTCCTTATTGTTTTTTTACCTGCATTTTAAATTACACGTTGTGTTTTTGGGTTATAGGGTTATAATGGATAATTAATGGATAAATATCCTGGAAAATTACTAGGATCTTTTCCATTTTTCTTACAGTGTACTAACTGATCAACAATTGCAGGTACAAGCTAGAAGCTACTAACAAAGTGTATCATAAATTAACAATTATTCTGTATACAATGATTTCTTTACTGCTAGGTATCTTTGGTTTCCTCTTTTTGTGTAATTTGGATGGAAAATGTGTGCTTTTTTGTCTGAGTCACTTATCAAAAGTTGCTAAAAATTGCCAAATGAATTGTAAAAATTGCTAAATTTATTGCTAGGTGCTTTTAGGAGGAAAAAGTTGCTAGGGTAGTCTAAAAAGTTGCTAAATTTAGCAACAGAATTGCTAAGTTAGCAACACTGTACGTGACGTCAGCTATAATATACAAACCAGCGTGCGCTTTTGCTACCCTATTACAAGCACTGAATAAACGGGAGTAAAAGTGAAACATAAAGCAAAAGTGGAGTATGTTGTTCAAACAATGTTTGTGGTGTTGTATGCTTGTGTGTTTGAGTGCAGTGAAGTGCTGAGTAAGTAATGTGTGGTGTTGTATGCTTGTTGACTTGCATGTGTGAGTTGTGCAATGTTCTGTGGCATTAAAATGAATTTGCAGTATTAACAAGACACTTAACAAGTATTAAAAAAAAATAATCCAACGTCTTGTTATTCAAAGTTACCGCTTATTTACACTGCACACGTCTGCGGCGAGTTACAGATCAGACAAGGTTTCGTTCCATCCTCCACGTGCACGGTGCCAACTCATGCCACGGGGGCCCTATGCAGCCGCTTATATCGCTTATTAGGTAGGGCCGGCACTGCTATTTAGGATGGATAGTATGAACATTGAAACGCAGGGACGGTCTGTCACGTTAAAATTGCTTATTTTTCTGAATTTAAACATTCTTCGAAACATTTGGGATAATGTAAGTAGGCTACACAAGTATATTAAAATATATACCTGTATTATTATTATTCAGTGCTTTGAACATTAACACAGAAAGGCATACATGACTGGGAGATTTACAAATAATGACTGAGATTACACTCAATTTTTGTTTACACTCTGTACATCATATAACAAAATACATTTTAAATCAAATAAATTAAAAACACTGAAGAAAAAATAAATAAATAAATATAAAGACAAGGTAAAAGTAGGGGAGTAAGAGGTTTTCACATGAAGAAACCAAAGTCCTCTAATGAAGTATACAAAAATCTTGCTTTGGGACTTTTCATTCCTCTTAACGTCTCCAAATTCATTAAAAATTCCTCTTTAAACACCACTAATCGTGGGGGAGTTTTGAAAAATTTCCATTTATGAATGTAAAATTTCAGCAAAAGCAACAAATTATTTATTACATATGTATTTATTACATCTTTTTATCCTTAAATGACAAACCAAACTTAACAATTTCCCATGAGAGGATCAGTCTTACAGGTCATCTTTGGTGTATGCAACAGAATGCATCATTTCAGAATGTTTGTACCAAATTACACTGAAAAAAAAAAAAAAAAAAAAAACAGGTGTTCAACTGTTTCTATATCCAAATTGTATAATTGGCATATATTAGAGTCCCCAACATTAAATCTTACTCTTAAAAATTCTTTTGCAGGATAAATATGATTCATAATTTTAAAATGCACCTCTTTACATTTAGGGTTGACAGGAAATGTAAGAAAATTAGTTCTTATTTCAGACACTCTTTTCATAATGACAAAATATATAATATATATTTACTGGTCCTGATAATAGACAATTCCTCTAAAATCTGTTAGAACATTTTTTATCAGCAAAGTTAACATTTTCTATCATAAGATCAGGTATTTTGGCAATTATGGTTGAATATTTTACTTGTTCCTTAGCTCATTTAATCATCTGCAATGGCATATTCTTAATTATTTTATCATACATTTTAGAGGTGCTACTTACATTTTATATATATATATATATATATATATATATATATATATATATATATTATATATATTATTATTATTCTTTTTTTAAATACTTTTTATTGAGTTTTAACATATACAGTTACATTAACAACCACCCCCCCACACACACACACACGACTTAAAAAAAATATATATATATATTGTGAAGAAAAACAGTGTTCCATGCTTGTACAGTCCATAAATTTTAATAAGAGAAGTGAAAGACTCCCGAAAGAAGGGGAACACTTTCATAAGAAACACACATTGTACACACTTTGAGAATACTGGTCCAGAAAACATAATGGAGAAAAATAATACAGGTTGTTTTTAATGGTAACAGATTTATGAAGGAAAAGGCATAAAAGCATTACATTCACACTGATAAATAAATGCATAAAATATATAATAAATTTAATAAAAATAAATAAAAAAATAAATGGGAATATGTATGAATAAAGCCGAGTATGGAGAGATAATGCAAAAAGAAGGAGAGATTAAGGTTGGTAACTCCTCAGAGGCCGGGGAGATCTTCAAAATATCTTATAAAGGGGGACCATATGTTATGAAACTTATGATTTGAACCTCAAACAATGTATTTAATCTTTTCCTGAATGTAAGACATTACTTCTTTAATCCAGCTACTATGTGTTGGAGGGTCTGCCCTTTTCCAGTGAAACAATATTAAATGCCTCGCCAGTAGTGTAGGGAAGGCTATTACAGAGCAAATGTCTTTTCAGAGTTCTATACCCTCAGGCGTAACACCAAAGATGCCCAATAAGGGATCAGGGTCAATCTGAATACTATACATATGACTGTATGATTTAAAAATTCCCCTCCAAAACTCATCCAGGACAGGACACAGCCAGGCTAACATTGGGGTAAATTTTGGCTAATTTGGAGTTAGTAAAATGGAGCCAATGGAGAACCTTAAATTGAATTAATCCATTCCTAGCACAAGGTGAGGAGGAGTGCACCTGTTTTACAGTGTCTTCCCACTCTCCGTCTGCAATTTCTCTGCCAAAATCACTTTGCCAGGATTTACGAATATCATCAATGTTCTGTGGGTTTATAGATGTCATAATAGAATATACAGGTGCTGGTCATATAATTAGAATATCATCAAAAAGTTGATTTATTTCACTAATTCCATTCAAAAAGTGAAACTTGTATTATATTCATTCATTACACACAGACTGATATATTTCAAATGTTTATTTCTTTTAATTTTGATGATTAGAACTGACAACTTAGGAAAATCCCAAATTCGGTATCTCAGAAAATTAGAATATTACTTAAGACCAATACAAAGAAAGGATTTTTAGAAATCTTGGCCAACTGAAAAGTATGAACATGAAAAGTATGAGCACGTACAGCACTCAATACTTAGTTGGGGCTCCTTTGTAAGGGAAACAGGTCAATTTAGCTCAAAGGGAATCATTTAAGATTTTAAAGGGAATTTGAACAGAATCACTGTTTCACGGCTGATCACTGAGACGGCCATCGATTCGTTGAATAAGCCATATAACATCAACTCTGCGCTGGATATTAATATCCAAAGTATAGTGAAAACACTATTAATTAGCACAGTAACAAGATCGGCAGTTTAAGACATTAACTTGTAAGCACAAAACACAAGTTACTTCTCTTTTAAATATGAATAAGGCTTTATTAGATAAATCTAAGACATATAAACTAATCTAACACATAAGCACACGCACTCACACATTCACACATGAACAACCATCAATAACTAAATTAACCCTCGCATTGAGTTCCTCAATGAAGTTAAAATTATATTAGATACACCAGTTCAACTCAGTCTGGAGGTACGTTACTTGTGATGCCTGTGTAAAGGGGGTTCCCTTTGTTGTCACTGAAAAGGGGGTTTCCCGAGGTTGCTGATTGGCTGGAAGTTCAGTAGTCATTGAAGTGACGTCTTGGGAAGCCCGTGGTTGGGCGTTGGCTGACGATGCAGAGTTGTGGGCTCTTTGAAGTTGAACGGGCACTCGAGGTCAGACTCGGAGACACAGCATTACAAAACTTAACTCAGAACATGAAACTCTCAAACGGAAAAGAAAAGAAACTAAAGTAAAAGAATAGAAGTAAAGTAAAGAGACTAGGTGGTGTTTCTTCTCATCGTGGCTAAGTAGCAGCAGGCGTGCAGGCCGAAGCACGCTGGAACGGCGCTTGAAGAACGCTAAAAGTGATGACTAAAAGCATGACTAAAAGCAAAAGCTAAAAGCAAAAGCTAAAAGCCAAAACTAAAAGCCAAAGCCAAAGCTAGAAGCAAAATTTGATGGCGTCCTGAGTATTTAAACTGGCCTTTCGGAGACACCTCAAATGTTGTCTTGACCAATTAGATATTGTCTTTGCTCGGGGTGTTGCGATGTTTGTCCTACCCATTCATAAATCATATGTTATCTTATCAATCACGTGGTCCGAATTTTCCCGCTCTTGCAGGGTATAATTTTGGACATGATTCCTATGATAAGAATATGATACATTTGACAAATAACTGATGGTAAGAAACGTTTCAAGCAAGAAGATTCGAACACACACATACTAAACATGAATATGAATACTTAGGCTATTCAGTAGTTATTAAAAAGACATACACAATAAGTGATTAGAAACATGATAGTCAAATGTATGGGTTTCATATACTGTATGATATGGAGTTAAGCAATGGACTGATATTCCTTTATAAGTCTTTTTTGAGTTCATTTTGGTGCACCTACATCTGTAAAAGACAGTTTTTGTGCCATTCTCTGACATAAGGACGTTCTGTGGAGACCAGAGGTTAAAATGTCCCCTTAAAGGAATTTCAGTCTGGTTCTGGTCTTGTAGGTGGGGGAAGTCAATACATGTGATCATAATTACCATCATGGGTTTACATCTGATGGTCAGGCTGTGCATCTCTTTGACCATCAATCTGGATTATTTGCCCCAAATTTGACAATCTCTCCTCTGAAGGAGTTGATTTACAACATCCTGTTGCCTTTCTGTAGAATTCGTCTCATGTTTCAACCATGCTCCTGATCGAATCTATAATTTGTATGGTTCGGGTCTGATACAACAATGCGATCTGCAGCAATGCGGCGTGGCATGGAGTCGATCAGTCTGTGGCACTGCTCAGGTGTTATGAGAG
The DNA here is from genome assembly GCF_018340385.1 of Cyprinus carpio. Taxonomy (NCBI): domain Eukaryota; kingdom Metazoa; phylum Chordata; class Actinopteri; order Cypriniformes; family Cyprinidae; genus Cyprinus; species Cyprinus carpio. Next base: position 1,552,590 of record NW_024879270.1, on the reverse strand, counting down.
CCCAGGTTGCTCTGATAGTGGCCTTCAGCTCTTCTGCGTTGTTGGGTCTGGCATATCGCATCTTCCTCTTCACAATACCCTATAGATTTTCTATGGGGATAAGGTCAGGCGAGTTTGCTGGCCAATTAAGAACAGGGATACCATGGTCCTTAAACCAGGTACTGATAGCTTTGGCACTGTGTGCAGGTGCCAAGTCCTGTTGGAAAATGAAATCTGCATCTCCATAAAGTTGGTCAGCAGCAGGAAGCATGAAGTGCTTTAAAACTTCCTGGTATACGGCTGCATTGACTTTGGACCTCAGAAAACACAGTGGACCAACACCAGCAGATGACATGGCACCCCAAACCATCACTGACTGTGGAAACTTTACACTGGACCTCAAGCAACGTGGATTGTGTGCCTCTCCTCTCTTCCTCCAGACACTGGGACCCTGATTTCCAAAAGAAATGCAAAATTTACTTTCATCAGAGAACATAACTTTGGACCACTCAGCACCAGTCCAGTCCTTTTTGTCTTTAGCCCAGGCGAGACGCTTCTGACGCTGTCTGTTGTTCAAGAGTGGCTTGACACAAGGAATGTGACAGCTGAAACCCATGTCTTGCATACGTCTGTGCGTAGTGGTTCTTGAAGCACTGACTCCAGCTGCAGTCCACTCTTTGTGAATCTCCCCCACATTTTTGAATGGGTTTTGTTTCACTATCCTCTCCAGGGTGCGGTTATCCCTATTGCTTGTACACTTTTTTTCTACCACATCTTTTCCTTCCCTTCGCCTCTCTGTTAATGTGCTTGGACACAGAGCTCTGTGAACAGCCAGCCTCTTTTGCAATGACCTTTTGTGTCTTGCCCTCCTTGTGCAAGGTATCAATGGTTTTGGACAACTGTCAAGTCAGAAGTCTTCCCCATGATTGTGTAGCCTACAGAACTAGACTGAGAGACCATTTAAAGGCCTTTGCAGGTGTTTTGAGTTAATTAGCTGATTAGAGTGTGGCACCAGGTGTCTTCAATATTGAACCTTTTCACAATATTCTAATTTTCTGAGATACTGAATTTGGGATTTTCCTTAGTTGTCAGTTATAATCATCAAAATTAAAAGAAATAAACATTTGAAATATATCAGTCTGTGTGTAATGAATGAATATAATATACAGGTTTCACTTTTTGAATGGAATTAGTAAAATAAATCAACTTTTTGATGATATTCTAATTATATGACCGGCACCTGTATGCTTGAGGTGAGTCCCCTGCTATGAGGGTTCAGATCAAGCAGTGCCTCGATAGGAGAGGTAGGTGGTATTCTGGGGTAAGAGACAAATATCTTCTTGATGAAACTCCTAATCTGCAGGAATCTAAAAAAGTGGGACCTAGGTAAAGCAAAATGACTAAGATCTAAGATCTTCAAAAGAGCAAAAAGTATTATCGAAGTATAGATCTTTTAGGAGCCTAATCCCCCTCTCCTCCCAGACACAAAAAGCAGAGTCCATATAGGATGGTGGAAATAGACCGTTAGAAACAATGGGACCTAGAATAGAAACTGATTGTAAACCAAAATGTCTTCTGAATTGGGCCCAAATTTTTAGAGTGTGAGTCAGTACAGGATTAGGGGAGGATATATAATTTTTCCCCATTAGGGTGAGTGAAGAGCATACTAGGGAGCTAAATTTGAAGTTAGTACAAGATTGTTCCCCTTGCACCCACAAAGGGGTGTTTGGAAAATCTACATCAGATAACCAATAGATTATTTTCTGAAAGTTACTCGCCCAATAATAAAATAAAAATTAGGTAGCGCCATCCCTCCTTGGCATTTTAATCTCTGTAAGAAAGTCTTCCTAATGCGAGGAGTCTTATTCTCCCACAGGAAGGAGGAAATTAAACCATCCAATTTAGTAAAGAAAACTTTCCTGATAAAAATAGGGATTTTTGAAAATAAATACAGAAACCGAGGAAGAACAGACATTTTGATTAGGTTGGTACGACCTGCTAAAGACAAGGGAAGAGAAGACCATCTCACAAAATCTTTTTTACATTGATCCAAAGTGGGCAAAAATTTTCCTTAAATTATAAAATGACCTTGTTACTTGTACACCCAAGTATTTGAAGCCCTCATGTACTATTCTAAATGGAATAGAAGAGGAGTCTCTGCAGGAGGTCGGAGTGATTGGGAAAAACTCACTTTTACTCATGTTACGCTTATAGCCAGAAATATTGCTAAACTCTTTTAAGAGCGAAATAATTTGAGGTATTGAGGAGGATGGGCTTGTTACATATAATAAAACATTGTCCGCATATAATGAAATTTTATGCTCCGTACCATGTCGTGTAATACCTTTAGGAGACTGACGGAGCGAAGCAGCCAATGAATGAAACAATTTAAAATCAGTTCGAAACGGATTTTATGTAAATTCATAATAACAACAAAACATTGTGCTTTTGTAAAATAATGAAAACAAACAGGATGCGCTTTCTGCCATCTTGGTCTCTGAACTGGAGCACTTCTCAAAAATAACCAAAACTCAGCATGTGTCTCACATAGGCTACAAGAGAAATATATCTATAGAAAGCTTGAAACGTCAACTTTAAAATAACCCAATAAAAAAAGAAATTAAATACTCCGATTGTAATCTGTATAAAGATTCCATTTCTCTCTAAAGGCGCATCCAGCACTATGAAATTCATCTTGCAGCAGACAAGAAAACATTAGTTTATTAATAAATAATTAAAATGTCTCATTTTTCTATACATTAATAATCATTAAGCTTTTTTTGCCTGTGTTTTTTTGCAAACTTTATGGGTGTGCTTGAGCACGTAATACATTGAAGCTCATTATGGATTAGTATAGGCCTATTGATTTAATATAAATCTGCAATTAGTTAAACAATGGCTTAAACAAATGACTAGAGTTAACTAGAAAAATCTTTAGCGGGGGGCAGCCCTATTAAATACCTACTAGAGTCTCTGTTAAAGGTGCAAAAATCACTTTTATAAGGTGTTTGAACACAGTTGTGTGGCTGCAGTGTGTAAAAACAACCAGCCTATAATGGTAAAAATCCACTCACTCACTGTTTTATAATACCAAAAAATCATAAACAGTCTCTCCACACGAGCAGTTCCAGACTATGACGACATAGTCCAGGGGTGGCGAACGTTGGTCCTGGAGAGCCGCAGCTCTGCAGAGTTTTGCTTCAACCCTAATCAAACACACCTGAACAAGCTAATCAAGGTCTAAAGGGTTACTATAAAGCTACAGACAGGTGAGTTTTAATTAGGGTTGGAGCTGAACTCTGCAGGGCTGCGGCTCTCCAGGACCAACGTTCGCCACCCCTGACATAGTCAGTGAAAGTCCTGCCCATTTGTAAAGTTCTCTGTCCTATTAGCATACACACAGCCCTGAGTGAGAAGCAGTGGTCCGCCATTACTGTTCTCTTGCTGAGGCTGCTGGAGATACAATGTCAGCGCCAAAGAGCCATTAAAAGAGTTGTGTGTTGGGATGCACCAATGAACATAGGAGTCTCCATAGACCAGCTGTGGACACGGTTGTTAAATTTTATTTTCGTAGGAAATGTCCTGAAAAAAAAAAAGGAAAAGTCCTATATGTTTGTGCTAACATTTTACGCCGTACTGCCTCACAAACGAGGGTCACAACTGACCCTCTGCTGGAGTTGTGCAAAGATTGCTTCTGAAAGAGGGATCAATACTAACACTTTGTGCGCAAACGTCCAGACTACAGACAAAGTAAACATCATGCATCATATTTTGTTTTCCAAAAGAGATCATTGGCTCTCTGTAAGGCTTATGTTGCTGAAGCTACCATTGTCTCTTCCTGTTTTCACTAATGCTGCCTTCACGTGTTACCAGAATGATCGTGAATAGCAATGTGAATAAAAAATTGCATTTGGATATGGGGAGTCGATTGTGCCGGGGATAACTTACCGAAGTCGACAGTCGTGTACTTTTACGTGAGAGAAAGGGTATGTCGCCACCTCAAAGGCATGACAACAACGTCCTTGAGAATTATGTCGCACCACAATAAAATAATATTACCCTAATATTTTTTTTTTTGCTTTTCTTTTCTTTCCTTTGTTATCTTTTTTATTAAGCATTGTTAACTTTTTCTATTACTGTCCTGTTCTTATGACATTGAATATATTCTTGAAACAAATTGTGTATTGTATACAAAGTTGTAGCCTATGTCATTAATGCCATCTCTGTGCTGTTTACAAACAATTAAAAAAAAATTATAATTCACTCATTTTCTCCTGGAGATTAAGAATTATGTGCAAATTATACACCATGTCATTTTCACAATTATTAACTACAACTTTTAAGTTGGACACAAATTCATTAGGCCTAATTATAATCTATAAACCTAATATTCTGGAATGTGTCATTTTGAGCTTTAACTTTAGATGTCTTGGGTATATAAATTATTGATATTTTTCATTATTATATGAAGTTTATAGGCGATATGTTTTCAGAAGAAGGTGGCCATAAAGTAATTGAATAGCCTATTATTTTCAAGAAATCAACAATAAAATATATGACAGGAAGATAATATTTAAATTATATGCAAAACAATGCAAATGCAAAATTTTCAAATGTTTATCTAGGACTGTCAATAACGATTATTTTGTTAATCATCTACTGAAGATTTGATTTATTTATTTCTTTGGATGTTATAAAGCCATCTTCCTGTGATTTCTTCCTTCTATTGTTTCTGCCATGTACTTTTCACATTGTTTTATTAACTTCATCTCAGTCTTAATTTACTTTCATGTCTATATCTAACTTTCCTTTGGTCTCCTTGGCACTTTCACCTGCTGATTCATATATAGCCTATCCTTTTACTAACTCAAGCGGTTGCATTACAGAAAAAGAAAAGGTTTGTTTTAAATAAAACAGTAATTAGTATAAAATTCTAGACAACTCTGAGCCAAACAGAACCTGAAGTAGATAATTGACTCCCAATTTTATTAAAGTGCCCCTATTATGCAATTTTTAAGGTTGCTAATATTGTTTTATGAGTCTCCTAAAACAGGTTTACATGCATACAATGTCAAAAAACACGTTAGTTTTCTCAAAAAAAGAAATTTAATTTTCGTAAACGACTCGTGTGAAACAGTTCGAAGAATCAGTCTCTCTAAACCCCTCCTTTCTGTGAGCCCTCACTGCTGGGATTGGTCAGATGGCGCAGCCCTTTGTGATTGGTCCAGAGCCGTAGAGAGAACAAGAGATTGGCTCTGGATTGTTCTACCATGTACAGGGCATGTCTAAAACAAAACACCCATTGCCATGACGGAATGACAGCCCTGGAGACTTGTCAATACATAGAAAAGATGGTATCGATTGTACCTTACCAATTCGATCCGGAGTCTGATGATAAAACAGTTGAACTGGCTGATTGACAAGAGACTGATTCGCAAGCACGACTGGAGCAGAACGTTTCTCAGTAGTAAGTGTCAAGTGTTAAAAAGTTTGTGATAATTATAAGATGTGATAAAACAAATTTACTATCACAGCGTAGGTAGGATACAGTGTCTTCTGGACACGATGTTAACCACACGGAAATTTTACTGTTTGAGGGTGGGCAAGTTGGCGACATAGAACGTGGGCAGACATTATGTAACTGTGTTACTTCGTGACGTAGAGCAGTAACAGAATAAGATTTTAATTCCTGACGACTTGTTTCAGCAATTGCGAGCCGACTCTTTTTTTTTTTTTTTTTTTGATAGACAATAACTTTATTTATCGTGCACTGTCTGCTTCACAATTTTGCAGATAGTTTATGTTCACATACAGCTACATGACACACTGCATGAAAGGTAATATTAGAAAAGGAATAATTGGGGCACTTGAATTAGGTGTTGAAGCAGTTAATCAAGGTGTTTAGGGTTGCTGGACAATTACAGACAGGTGTGCTGAAGTAGTGTTGGAACTGAAGTCTGTAGGACAGTAGCTCTCCAGGAGCTGGGTTGGAGACCCTTTGTCTATACAAATTATGATCTTTTTGGTTATTTCTTCCACCCACTGCTGTAGTGCAGCAGGGGTTCGCAACCATGTTCCCATTTTATGTTTTGGAGTCTGCACATTTTGTATCTCTCCCTATACACCCACTTCAGGTCTTGCAGTCTCTAATGAGCTGAAGAGATGAATCAGGTGTGTTGATGAGGGAGACATGGCTGCATCCGAAAATTCTAAAAGGCTGCCTTCAGAGGCAGCATTCCAAGGCAGAAAGGCACGTCCGAATCCAAATTCTGCTTTACTTCCTGTCTCCGGAGGTACCTTCTTCTGATCGAATTTCAATTAAAAGGGATATAAACCAAAGTAATAACATTCGGCTTAAATGATTCCTTATCCTATGGCTCCCTCTTGTGGGCAACATTAACATCACAGCCTTCATTCTGCTGTTGAAATGGCTGATGGTTTAGAGCAGGGGTTATAAATCAAAAAACACAATTATAATCAATGTATTAATTTCTGATGCTCAGGAGGAGAAAATTAAATTCTAATATAAGGGATTCTCAACTGATTAGGGTTGGAGCTAAACTCTGCAGGAAAGTGGACCTTGAGGACCAGAGCTGACAACCCCTGTTTAGAATTTTCTAATTCTAATTCTCCTCCTGAGCATCAGAAATTCCTACACCTATTATAATTGCCCCTCTTTTTGGTTAGAAGTTACCATGTTAGTATTCCTTAGTTGTAACAAATTAAAGAAACTATCATTTCTACCATCACCTTTTTTACTGGTAATACTTTTTGTAGCCTCTTATTTGTCTAAAAAGATAAACTATATACATAAAACTAAGCATGTTTGCTCAGAATAACCTGTTCTCCACGTCATTTAATGTTGATCTGGGCTATAGTGTTCAAGTAAAACAGCATGCCAGTAGTATGTAGAATGCACCAAACGTCATAATTTTTGATTGATGGCTTTGACCTTTTGACCCCGCCCCTCCCCCATATGTCCTTGACCTTTTGACCTTGTAACGGTCACAGCTGTTGTTACGACATGTGATATGACATCTGTTTGTAATAAATCATGTTTATATGTCATCAGCGTGAAATGACTCAATATTTATGGCACCCGTGAATAATCAGCAGCTGTGATCTGTCATCTGTTTTGTAATATATCATGTCATTAGGGATTATCCTAATGACAAACGTTACGGTCACCTGTTTGTAAAATAGACACCGGACCTCCGGTACGTGACCATCTGGCGACAGGTGTCCTCAAGGTGAAAAGAGAAATCTTGTCTGTGCATGACCATCCGACAACAGGTGAACTTAGGGTGAAAGACAAATCTTGTCTCTGTGTGTGACCATCCGGTGAGCTTAAGGTGAAAGATTTTATGGCTTGTCACTTTGGGGGGCGGGGTTTCCCCAGTAACGGCAGCGTCGGATTGCATTCACATAGATAAATACGGGTCCCTCAAATTTCTGAGGAAATCAGAAAAAGAGCTGTGAAAAATACATAGACATGGACTTCTTATACTCACCTAAAACCCCTGAGAAGGAATTGGACGAAGAGATGACGGAAAGGCTGACTTTGGCACTGAAAAAGCCGTACAACAGTAATTTGTGCTTGGCGAGGTTTCTCAGTGAAAATACGGACAGCGTGCGAGAAAAATTAATCAAGAACAAAGAGAATGTGACCTCATATCATAATACGAGTGTGTGTACCCTCAAATGTAATCTGTTGACTGTATAAATCGTTTCACGGCGATATAATAAAGATTTTAAAATAAAATCCTAATAATTAAATGGAAAAAAACAATCAATAAAGAAACTGTATAATAAAGGTTTTAAATAAAAATCCTAATAATTAATTGGAAATAAAACAATCAATAAAGAAGGTGTATAATGAAGGTTTGAAATAAAAATTCTAATAAGAAAAGTTTCCTCTTAGTACTAGACTAATATTGTACAGTTGAATCCTCTAAAACATACAACTCTCCTTCACCCCCCTCTCTTGGACTCTCTCTGTCTCTCTGTGTGTGTGTGTGTGTGTGTGTGTGTGTGTGTGTCTGTCTTAGACTCAGCCGCTCCTGTCAATTTTGTGAGATTCAATCCCCATCTCTTAACACTATACATTTGTGATAAAAAATCTTAGGTGTCAATACGTTGTGACCATTTGTTGTTTTTCCGGGTTATTGTCAGTGATTCGTCAATGTTAACTGTCACGCTCTCTATCCTCTATCACGCCGTTTACACATCTGAGGACCATGTGGTCGGGTATCCCGTTGCATTCAAGTCTCTCTTTTCACCCTCTCTCTCTCTCTCTCTCTCTCTCTCATAGGTGTTAGGTATGAAGCTTATATTTATTTTAAATAATTATGATAGAGTTACAGGTTTCGGTTAGTTGTGTGCCTGTAAGTGATGAAAACTCGACAGAAAAAGTATCAGAGATGAGAGTGTTACTCAAACAGTCCATGGTATTATCTTTTAATAAAATATTGTATTGAGTGTTACTAAGACAAATTCTTTAACAGTGTTCATAAATACATTGAAATTAATATAAATGTACAAATCTTTGTAATAACAATGAGAACAATATAGCCTAACAACACAAGTGCTTGTTCTAACTCTTTCGCCTAAAATTGTGAGATTTCTTGACTTTATCAGTGTGTTTAACGGGCGCTAGGCCTCATCACGCCGTAGTGAACTGTAAACCACAAAGATTTTCACTGCATTACACTAAGAAACAAGTACAATTTTTCCATGCAGCTTCCATGACTTTGCTCATTCTTTCTGTTTAAATTTGTTTACTGCAGTTTCGCCATTCTTATCTTATTTTCACAACTAATTTTAATTCCTAGGCCTCGCGGTTTGTTTCATAGTTTTTGTCCTCATGTGAACGAGCTCGTTGTTCATATGTTGCAATATTTCTGTGAATTTGTTTGATTTAATAAAATATTGCTTTAAACCTAATTTTCATTCGATGCATTTACGTTATATTATTATTAGGGTTGGGAACTGATTCTTTTTTTGAAAAGAACCGGACCAGCGAGCAATTTCTACATCCCGGTTCCTCCTAACGGTTCTAATGCGACATGTAGGCCTAATCCAAGCGCTGTGAGTGTAACAGTGTTGTCTCTGCGTTGTGTTGTGTTGAACTCAGATGGACACCAAATCTTAATTTTAAGATGGATGTTTATTCTGTTGATGACATAGAACAGCGGTGATCAGCTTCAGTTATCACCCTCGTGGATATTATAACAATGCGGCCATTCACACTCTCGACTGGCGCGAGTCTAAATGATTCATTTACATAAACTACATAAACAGTAATAAATCAACACATTAAAACTCATGATCTGTACCTGTTGATAACATAGAACAGCGGTGATCAGCTTCAGTTATCACCCTCGTGGATATTATACTGGAGGTGAACATTAAACTTGATATTACAATACATATAACAGTGACACAAACCCAAATCATATAACATACTTCTAAACACACATATAATTCAGTATTAACCTATAAAATGATTATAGAATTACTAAAATATATTTAAGACATGGAGCACTCACACAATGCGGCCATTCACACTCTCGACTGGCGCGAGTCTAAATGATTCTACCGGAACCAGTTCATCATCCTACCAGATCTGGGCGGAGAGTGCAATTAAAGGGGCCATACATGAAAATAAATGCAGCAAGTGGAAGCACATATTTGACCTGTTACATGAGCAGCCTTGCTCAAGTGTTCTGATGATTTGGTGTTTCCCGTATCACTGTTCGGTGAGTGATGTCTTTTACTGCAGAACACATGTTTCCTACAACTGTACACACACACACACACACACACTCGGGCCTTTGTTAACTGTGAACATCATTTGGTCTGACTGTACATGTGCCGGCAGAGCACAGCACCTGTCGCCACTAAATTACATTATATTTGAAAGTGAAAAAAAAAAAAAAAGTGACGTGACATTCAGCCAAGTATGGTGACCCACACTCAGAATTCGTGCTCTGCATTTAACCCATCCAAAGTGCACACACACAGAGCAGTGAACACACACACACACTGTGAACACACACACCCGGGCAGTGGGCAGCCATTTTATGCTGCGGGCGCCCAGGGAGCAGTTGGGGGTTCGATGCCTTGCTCAAGGGCACTAAGTCATGGTATTGAAGGTGGAGAGAGAACTGTACATGCACTCCCCCCACCCACAATTCCTGCCGGCCCGAGACTTGAACTCACAACCCTTCGATTGGGAGTCCGACTCTCTAACCATTAGGCCACGACTTCCCCATAATGTCATTAATATACATACTGACTTCAACTTGGGCCACTAAATAAATAGACTGTTATTGTTATGTAAGTATGAAGGCTAGATTATTTAGTGTACAGGTCATTTCAAGAGTTATAAACAAAGTGATTAAAATGTTAAACATGTTTAATGTTTAAAAATGTGGAAAACACTCATTGCATCACACCATCTCCTGACTGTATTATTATTTGAAAAATAGGGGGTTTTATTATATGTAACAAGCCCATCCTCCTCAATACCTCAAATTATTTCACTCTTACAAGAGTTTATTTCTTTTAATTTTGATGATTATAACTGACAACTAAGGAAAATCCCAAATTCAGTATCTCAGAAAATTTGAATATTGTGAAAAGGTTCAATATTGAAGACACCTGGTGCCACACTCTAATCAGCTAATTAACTCAAAACACAGGCAAAGGCCTTTAAATGGTCTCTCAGTCTAGTTCTGTAGGCTACACAATCATGGGGAAGACTGCTGAATTGACAGTTGTCCAAAAAAAGACGACCATTGACACCTTGCACAAGGAGGGGCAAGACACAAAAGGTCATTGCAAAAGAGGCTGGCTGTTCACAGAGCTCTGTGTCCAAACACATTAACAGAGAGGCGAAGGGAAGGAAAAGATGTGGTAGAAAAAAAAGTGTACAAGCAATAGGGATAACTGCACCCTGGAGAGGATAGTGAAACAAAACCCATTCAAAAATGTGGGGGAGATTCACAAAGAGTGTAATGCAGCTGCAGTCAGTGCTTCAAGAACCACTACGCACAGACGTATGCAAGACATGGGTTTCAGCTGTCACATTCCTTGTGTCAAGCCACTCTTGAACAACAGACAGCGTCAGAAGCGTCTCGCCTGGGCTAAAGACAAAAAGGACTGGACTGCTGCACATGAACAGCACGCAGTGTGAGCTCACACTTTCGAACAATTCATTCTTGTTGAGATTACTTGATTGCACGCAAACACACAGCACATGTGCCATGGATATCACACGCACATCGAGCAAACGTCTGCCACATCATTCAGTGAAGGGAAATGACAAGCAGCAGCTTCTTATTCGCCATTAACATTGAAGTATACGGAAATAAAACAATGCAACTATTGATAACAGTATCGTTTGTCCAGAAGCTTTGACCCAATTACATACCGGTTCCAACTGTAAATCGCAGAAAGTCTACAAAATATTAGGGCTGCACGATTAATCGAATGTGATTAATCTTGATTGTCATGTGCATTTAGTCAGTAAAGCCAGTTCTGTGATTAGTAGTAAATCTCCATCACCTGCTTTCAGGTGGAGCAGCACTTACTACAAAGAGCAGTAGTTCTCTGACAAGCTATGCAGAATCGTGTTCATATTCGCAGACGATATAATCGTAGGTTTATGAAATTGACGAAATCGTTTGCGATAATGACAGCTGTTTGCGTATCTTCTCAGTGATCTACAGCTCTGTGTAGTAAATGCTGCTCCATCTGGGAGCACGTGAAAATACCACATTTAAAAACGGTTTACTCCAAACTCACTTCATAACATCAGTCGAGTGTTTGAAATAAATCCTTTTTTGAGATGATGTGGCTTGCTAATAATTAAGGTACACAATATTTCATTGTATTCTAAGCAGTGATAATGGCTATGTTGATTAGTATTTCATTATAGATATACTTTTTTATGATGAAAATTATAATAATAACTACCATATATTGCCGTAGTCATGTTATTAGTCACATTGAATCAGAAAATCAATGAAAGCAGTTACATCTTTAGTTTCTTCAGCTGCATGCTTCTTCAGGGCATATTTGGATTTTCAGTGCAAGAGCGCCCTCTGGCCTTCGGATGGAGATTTACTACTGATCACAGAACTGTGCTTCACTGAAAGATACGCATGACAATCACAGCTTCTGCCTAATCGTACGGAGCCCGGCACATCACCTGTAGGAAAAAAAAAAAAACAATCCGTGCCAACGGTTTTGCAGTCCGTCCCCTCAGTTTATAAACCATACTCACAGATTCTTAAACTGTTCCCTTGGTTTAATAAATCGTGCCCACGGATTAACAAACCATACCCACAAATTTCCAATCCGTGCTCTCAGATTTTGTAAACTGTACCCGGTTCTTCACTCCATACCCACACTTTCACAATCCGTTCCCTTGGGTTTGTAAACTTTACTCATGGATTCATGGAGCAAGCTCCTAGGTAGCCTACGTGTTAAAGAATCATATTGTATATTGTTTTATTGCATATTATTATGTGGAATAGGCCTAGAGCAAAGTGTCTTAAGTGATTCTCTTTGACTGTTTCTTCTATGGTGCCTTGTGGTGCCAGCCAGAAGAGGTTCAAAATCACTCTCACGGACCTTTTCCTGGACTGCGCCCAGCTGGTGGAATGACCCCCCGATCTCAATTCGAACATCCGAGTCTTTACTCATTTTCAAAAAACATCTAAAGACTCATCTTTTTCGCCAGCACTTAACCAACTAATACTAGCACTTACCTTTTCTTTTCGTTTCTTGTCTATCCTATTCTTGAGAAGAAAAAACAAAAAAACCTTGCTATGAGTTCTGTACTAGACTAACTGAGACTTGTCATAGCACTTGTATACTGTTGTTGTTCTCTCGTTGGTCTGATTCATTCTATTGTTCTCATTTGTAAGTCGCTTTGGATAAAAGCATTTGCTAAATGATTAAATGTAATGTAAATATCAGGGCTAAGACAATGGGTTCAAACCAGTCAACTAGTAGTAACTGAGATTCAAAGCTTGTAGAGTTGAAAGAGAGTTGCAGTCGACAGCGGGATCTAAAACTGTCTTTATAGTAATAAACAGGAAGTCCAAGTTTTGAAAAGAGATAAAGTCATTGAGGAGAAAAGTCTTATTAACCAGGGAGTGCGCGTTTATCAGCGCCATTTTAGGAGAGTATAGAGTGCTGCGTGAGGCCGAGGCTTTCTTCAGAGGATGAAAATTAGCAGTGTTTGCTCCCTCAGGATGAGGCCAAATAATAATCTGTGGATCAAAGTCCTGTAGTAGTCGAACTGTGAGCCAACAAGATGACAGGACCGGCGATCGCCAAACCGCAAAAGAAAATACAGCACAAAGATTAATTGAAAAAATCTATTTTAATTTCAACATTTACCAATACATTATTAAAATTAAAAGTTTTATCTGTTAACCGTACCTGAGCTAACGAAAAGTTGAAATTCTATTAACTAATGTCAACAAAGATTAATACTGTACCAAATGTATTTCTCATTGTTTATGTTAGATAAGGCATTGCCAAAAATTAACTAAAGATTACTGTGTGTAAAGCATTACCTTAGACAATGGGGCTTCCCAGATGATCTTATAATCAAGTGTCTCAGTTCGCATTCAAAGGAGAGTAGATATTGAGGACCGTAGAAATAAGCGCAGCTTCAAATATGCAGTTCATTGTGGAGAAGAGTATCTAGCACAATGTTTATTTTTTTTCTTTCCACAAAGAACGCATCCATTTAGCGGATCAAACACTGTACCTATGGTAATATGATGCTTTAAACACGTTTGGTTTAGAAGTTTCTAATCTATAAATCCATCACCTGCTGGTATGGTTTCATATGTAGGCGGTCCGGATTCAGTGCTAAGACTTACATTTCATTTGGGAAATCCAATATATACTTTTAAAATACTGAATGAGGTTTGTTTAACTATTTTCAAATTTAACACTATTTTCTAACACATGTGTCCTCGCGTCGTAAACATAATTGTGGGTGGGACTAACAGAAACGGACCAATCATTATTTTGACAAGCATATGGTATGCACCTATAGGAAGAGGGAAAATTAATAAACTGCCTGTAATTGACCATGAAAACTCACGTTAAATATATTTTAAAGCACATACATGAAGTTATAGTGAAACTATACATTTATGATTATTATCTTTTGATAAATAACATTCATCTGGAAAATTACCAGCTTCTCACTGGGTGGGCCACAGCTGAAAGTGTGAATACTTTTAGATACGCTGTTATTTGTAAATGCTAGCCTACTGCTTCTGTTAGCTTTTTATATATGGTTTTATCCTGATTAAAGCTTTAATACAGTACGGCAATTGCACACGTGTCCATGTATAACGCTTCTTATACCTATGGGAAAATAACTGTATAAGGAACAGTTTATTGTTGGAGCTGATCTGGGGCCCGTACCAATAAGGATGTTCAACCAACTGAGTTAAAACTTGAACTCTGGGTTGACTTACTCTGAGATGGGAAACTCTGAGTTTTCGGTTTCAGAACAGCTAAATTGTGTTAGTTCAGTTAACTCAGAGAAGTCATGAACAATGGAGCTACGAAATTATGATTCACCATGGCAACAGCACCAACAAAAAGACATCGGCATACTTTGAGTCAACGCATAAGTTTAATTCTTAATCAGTGTTATAATAACAGAGGTGAAAACTGGCAGAACGGTAAGTTCTTGAACTAATATTAATTTTCATGGTATCCCATGGGCAAAAAAAAAAAAAAAAAAAAAAGAACATTACAGCAGCTAAAAATGAAGTATAAAAACAATTCAATCAGATAAATCTTTAAGCATAAAATGTAGGCTACATGACTTTACAAACATTTGATATATTAAATACATTTGATTCAGTGTCTATTTCAATGTGCAGCGGATTTTTTTTCACGTACTCTAATCTTTTCAGGTAGTCTAATCTTTTCACATAATTAAAGATTCTCTAATCCAACTTGTTGCATTTCTTAATTAGAGTAATGAAATTAACATTTGGCTCAGTCAACAGCAAGAAGGCTCGCAAAATTATGAAGAACAGATTAAGAGGAGATGGCCATAATACCAACTGGAAGAATACTAAAATCCAGCAGTAAAAAAAGAATAACAGTTGTTATTTGTATTTGTAGGAAACAAATATGACCAAATAAATTGTGTATAATTTGTGTTTATGTAACAGCTGTGGTGGTGGTGGTTACAGCATATATATCAGACTACACTTCCATATGGCATCCTTCCATTCCATATCTGTTTTATTTTCGGAAGGTGTGATGATGGGAATATGTGGGTCATCAATGTGTAACCCATTAGAATAATATTCTACAGGTAATGAGTTTACTGCTTTATATATTGATATATAAATAAATGTGTATGCTTTTAAGAACGCGAGCATATATCAAGTTCCCTTTCATAGGTCACTTCGATGCTGCGGTGACGTCACCGTATGGGAACACCTTTCGGTGTGACGAATGTCTGAAGCCCTATACCATCCCGCCAATTTTATTGGCCAAATAGCGCTTAACACCGCCTTACGTATGCGTACGCATGGTATACCCGAGTGCCGCGCGCTATTTCGCTCAGATTTCATTTCCTTCAGGAAAGCGAATCATCTGTGCCCTAAGGAAACCATCTCGCGTTCTCAGCGGTTTTTTTCTTTGAGCAGTGTTCAACTCCTCTTCGCGGACGCGATGAGTCAACTTAAGGTAAGAGCCGTATAACGGGTTTATCACGGGAGGCACTCATGAGAGGTTCGTTTAGCAGCCTCTCTACATGTTCTCTCTGTGATAGCCTGCGGCTACAGTTCTGCGCTCGGAAGTGTATTTTCTCTAGGTCGCCCCGCGTCTAAACCCCCGCCGTTACGCTTCTGCGGTCGCCGAGGCGCCGCACGAGGCGGTGGTTTGGGGTGATGTGTGCGGCTTGGATTATGAGGACAGTGATGTGCTGGAGTTTTTTCCATTTTGCTCGCTCTCCCCCACTCGAGTGTGTTAAATCAGCAGATTTGCTTTACTAACTATGTTTGTCCACCGCGGCTTCGGACTCAGAGTGCGCTCTGGCCGGCACATGCGGTTCTCTCCCTCCGAGCGGACAGGAGAAACGCGCCTCCCCTTTTTCAGTGAGCTGTTGAATGTGGTTACCCGCGTGGTGGATAAACTATCCCCCCCCCCCCGTGAGCCGCTACCCTTCTTCACGGATCTCCACCAAGAGGTTTTGAGGTCCTGGAAGCAGTCTTAATCAGCGCGCGTCACGAACGCCGCGGGTTTCGCCATCATTGCTGACATGGCGGACCACGGTTATACAGCAATGCCGCTGGTGGACGAACTCTCTAGCCGAACATATCGCGCCGAACTCGACCGCGGCCTAAAGTCTCGCCCCCTCTCGAAGGCGTGTCGAGTCGCGTCTAATCTCGGCAAATTTACTCCACTTGATGGCGGTTCTAACGAGAAAGATATCACAACCGAGGCTGTGAAAAAGCTGCGGGGGGGCAACAGATTTGGCGCTAAGTGCTACCAAACATACTGCCCGAGCAGTGAACCGTTCTAGGATGGGGATGTTACGGTCGAGCGCCACCTTGGCTAATCTCGCCGACATTACAGAAAACCTGAGTTGGACGGCAAAAGCCTCTCGTCCTCAATCGCCTTACAGCAGTTCCTGATACTTCTGCTGTTCATCAGGGACTGTTTCCCTCCACTAGAGAGCGCTGTTGGACTGCTAATGCACATTCAACCCTCTCACTGCAGTCCCCCACGCTCTAACATTGACTGTCTCGCAGCAAAGGCACCTCGAGCGTCATTGGATTGAGCTATCACTTGAGCGCCCCCTCAGACACTCTGCACAATCCAGCCTTCAGAGTTTGAGGGATGGCACAAGAGGCTGACAAAGACAGCCTGTTTATGACGGCTCACACAGCTGCCGCGTTCTCGCTAGCAGCTGGGCCCAATGTTTATCTTGTTGGATTAAATCCTGCCGTGGATACGCTTCAGGATTATACACAACAAAACACAGCGACTTTGACGCATGTGCTTCCCTTCCTGTTCGTCAGGGACTGTGCCCTCCACCGGAGAGCGCTGTTGGACTGCTAATGCACATCCAACCCTCTCACTGCAGTCCCCACGCTCTAACATTGACTGTCTCGCAGCAAAGGCACCTCGAGCATCATTGGATCGAGCTATCACTTGAGCGCCGCCTCAGACACTCTGCACAATCCAGCCTTCAGAGTTTGAGGGATGGCACAAGAGGCTGATTAAGACGGCCCGTTTATGACGGCCTACACAGCTGCCGTAAGCACGCTAGTGGCGTGGCCTGATGTTAATTTTGTTGAATTTAATCCTGCCGTGGATACGCTTCAGGATTATACACAACGAAACGCAGCGACCAAAGGAAATCATGGTGCTGCGGCAGGAGCATCTCTGCTGGGAATAGGGGCTATAAAGTACACCCCTCTCAGATGGAGTCAGGTTTTACAGCCGCTATTTTTTGTCAAAAAAAAAAAAAAAAAAAAGTGGCAATTTACGCTGTTTGAATCTTGCACTCAGGATGAGGAAAGAAATCAAGATGTTAACGGTAAAGTCTATTCTGTCTCAGATTCAACCGAAGAGTTGGTTTGTCACGATCGATCTGAAGGATGCATATTTTCATATTCAGATCATTAAGAGACACAGGAAGTTCCTCAGATTCGCTTTAGAGGGCAAAGCGTATCAGTACTGTGTTCTTCCCTTCGGCTTAGCCTTGGCTCATCGAGTATTTTTGAAATGCATGGACGCAGTTCTGGCCCTATTTTGGCTCCAGGGCGTTCGTGTATTGAATTACCTGGATGATTGGCTGGTGTTAGCACAATCGCAGACTCAAGCACACTCCCATTGGGATCTTGTGCTGAATCATCTAAACAGCCTGGCTTATGCACTAATTCCAGAAGTGTGTTTTTAATTCCCTCTCAGCTGATAACCTTCTGGAAATAGACTTGGACTCTTGCGCGATGACAACAAGACTATCTCTCCCACGTGTTCAGTCTCTCACGTCATGCCTGCGCCATTTCATAGCAGGTCGCGCAGTGACGGTGAGTTTGTGCCTCAGACTTTTGGATCTATGATAGCAGCATCCCCTGTAATCCGTCTGGGCTTGCTTCACATGCGCCCATTTTCAGTGGTTGATGAAAAGCCAAAACATTCACCCCGTTGTTTTCCGCATTGTACGGTTTCGGTGACACGGAGGTGTGTTATGTCGATAAAACCATGGATGTCAGCTAAATTCCTTCAACTGGAGTTCAGCTGGGGATTCGTGCTTCCCGCAAGACTGGCACGACGGACGTGTCTTGACCAGTTGGGGAACTGTTTGTCAAGGACGCCCAGCTTACGGAGCATGGATGGCGACACAACGCGGCTGGCATATAAACAGGTCAGATAACATGGCGGTTGTGTCGTATCTGAATCAGAAAGGAGGATTACGCTCTCACCCCCTGTGCAGGCTGGCGAGGATAATTCTTCTTTGGTCTCAGAACAGATTTCTGTCGATCCGAGTGGTTCATGTCCCCGGGCACTTGAACTTCGGAACGGATTTGTTCTCCGGACAGAGCCTGGAGCAAGGGGAATGGAGGTTGCACCCCCAAATGGACAGTGTGGAGCCACACACCCGTGGTTTGCGGATCTGGTCAATCTGTAGCAGGCTCTCCGTGGAGATTCCCCTCAGACAGGACTTACTATCGCAAGCACGAGGGATGACTTGGCACCCAAGGCCAGATCTATGGAAGCTGTGGGCGTGGCCTCTGAGCGGAGTGAGTTAATATGTCCCGGTTTTTCAGTTGGAACCACCGAGACTATAATGAATTCTAGGGCAGTTTCTACGAGACGCTTTATGCTTTCGAATGGAAACTGTTTACTGCCTGATGTGGAATTCATAATTTAGATCCAGTTTACTGCCCTGTGGCTTCAGTACTGGAGTTTCTTCAAGACTGTTTTTCTGATGAAGTAACACCAGCCTCTCTTGGAGTTTACGTGGCAACCATTTCAGCTAACCACGTGTATATATAGATGGTACTTCAGTGGGCCATCATCCGCTGGTCTGTTGCTTATACAGGGTTTGTGACGGCTAAGGCCTTTCCCACCCTGCACGAGTTCCTTCATGGAATTTATTCATTGTTTTGAAAGGTCTATCAGAACATCCGTTTGAGCCCTTGAAAAATAAATAAATAAAATATCCTACTTTAAAGACAGTTCTTCTTGTGGCTTTATCCTCCCTCATGAGAGTTGGGGATTTGCAGGCTCTTCTGTTTGGCCCTCGTGCATGGACTCTTCACCAGGGTTTGTGGAAGTACTGCTGCAACCGAGACCTAATTATGTCCCTAAGGTCGCCTCGAACCCCTTTCACTTTAACAAGTGGTCTTGGAAGCTTTACTCCCTGCTGAGGCGGGGCTAGGAGATCTGAGTCTTTTCCCTGTCAGAGTGCTGAAGACTTATGTTGAACAAACAGCTCCATGGCGTGAGTCCGACCAGCTGTTGTCTGTTAGGACACAAAATAGAGGCTGTGCTGTCACAAAGCAGCGCATGTCCCATTGGTTGGTGGAGACTATATCTTTAGCCTATGAGGCGCGCGGACTCGCTTCGCCCTTAGAAATTGGAGCTCATTCCACGAAAGCAGTGGTTTCATCGAAATCATTTCTCAGTGGATCTTCTATATATGATGTCTGTGCTGCGGCAGGATGGTCCTCTCCGAGCACTTTTGTCAAGTTTTACAGTCTGGATGTGAGGATGGCTCCTGGCTCCCGGGTTCTATCCGCTTGAGCAGATGCTTTCCTTGGATCCCAACTATCAGGTACGTCAGGCGTTATGGTATAGGGTTCCCATACGGTGACGTCACCGCAGCATCGAAGTGACCTATGAAAGGGAACATCTCGGTTACGTATGTAACCAGGGTTCCCTGAATAGGGAACGAGATGCTGCGGTCCCGGCCGTTCCGTACCTTGATAGCATTTCTTCAGTTCATGAAATCTGAGCGAAATAGCGCGCGGCACTCGGGTATACCATGCGTACGCATACGTAAGGCGGTGCCAAGCGCTATTTGGCCAATAAAATTGGCGGGATGGTATAGGGCTTCAGACATTCGTCACACCGAAAGGTGTTCCCATACGGTGACGTCACCGCAGCATCTCGTTCCCTATTCAGGGAACCGTGGTTACATACGTAACCGAGATGTTAGATTGTTTTACACACGTAGTTTTAACCTACAAGTTAGGTCTTTCTTTATTTTATTGGTTCAAGAGAGTTAAGTCCCGCCCGCGCCTATGTCTTCTGTTTTTTGAGTGGTTGTTGAGGGGGGTGATTGACAAGGCGGGGAGGGGATATGATATGGCTATGAGAGAGACGCGCTGTATGCGAAAATAGAGTTGTGAATGATCTACGAGTTTTACAAGTTTAAAATATTGAACTGTAATATTGATCGCGTGTGAAACACGATTCATGTTTATTTGTGTTTATTGTGAGTTCGCTGTGAGTGTTTATACGACATTCCGTTATCTTTAATCGTCAGTCACGCGCACGGACTGGATCCAGGATCGCGGTTTGCTTCACACATCAAATTGAGGTACCAGTGTTGATTTTGTTTGTGCTCAGGAGAGTGAAGGGGCCATTTGTCAGTTTCCCGGCCACCACGAACACAAGCTACGATCCAGGCCTGCAACGGTGTGTGTATGTTTATGTTTGTGTATGTGGGCCCACAAAGTTTAATTTTCTTTCATATTGTGTTTATTCAGCGTGCTTATTAACTGTGAATATTCTAAGTGATTTCTGACATCCAGAGTGAATAAGTTTGTACATTTCATTTCAAGTGAAGTCACTCGTTCCTTTAATTCTGAGTGTTTTGTTACAGAGACCATTCCTGTACTCCTGTCCCCTGAGATATAGCTTTTTGGGGGGTTAATTTGGTCAGATCTAAAGTCTATGTGATTGTGTGAATACATCACAGCATTCAAATTCTATCTTTGACTTTCTGTTTCTGTTCTAATTAAATTCTTTATATTTTGTTACTTATCTAAGAGTTTGTGCTTGACTATTTATTATAGTATATAGATAATATATTATATATATTACATTTGAGTATAGTACATAATTATTAATAACTTCTAAAGGAGAAGTAATTAATTTGTGACACCAGAGGGGCCTAACTTCAACATCTGTAGGCACATAGTTAATGAATCTGGTGCGCTGCCCTATTTAATCAACATAAAGACAGTTAAGGCTGATTTATACTTCTGCGTCGGACCTACGCCGTAGCCTTTACGCCGTAGGCTATGCGTCAGTTTTAATTTATACTTCTGCGTCGTTGTCCGCGTCGACGTGCAGTACACATGCAAATCGCTAGTCTGCGGTGTCCACGGGCATGTTGCTGGTGTAACCCGCAGTACCATGACAAAAGCCGAAGAAGAAGCGGCTCGGCGGAGAAGCATTATTATAGCCATGACGGCGACAAATAAATATTAAATCAGTATTTAAAACTACAAAAGGAGACAACAACGGAACAAGAGAAGATGGCATTCTTTCAATCTTCACAAGGACTTGTACCACGGCAGATCAACATTGTTTATCGCGGACAAATACTGATGTATAATGCTATGTAGTATAATAAATGATAAGACAATTGTTCTTTGCTTTGTTTTATTTTATATAAGAAGGTGTAACATTAAAATATATTAAAGTGCACATTATAAACACACACCAAACTCAAGTACATTCGGAGGGAGGGGTTCTAGCAGACCAATCACAGTGTTTGCGGTCTGCGTAGAATTGACACGCTGTTAGATTTTTGGAGAGGTGCACGTCGGGTTATGGCGTAGGTTACGGCGTAGGGTGTGTGTCTATGCGTAGGTTATGGCGTAGGTCCGACGCAGAAGTATAAATCAGCCTTTAGGGGGCGCTACAAATGCATCCAGCCACACTGGAAATTCTAAAGGAAATTCTAATTATTGGGTTACTTCCAGAGGTTGCCGCAAGATGTTATCAAGTGAACGTCAGCGAGGCACACCTTTGTTACCGCTCTGCATACAGCAGTCTTATTAATGTGCTCTGCATCCCCGATATAGAAAACTACCAAATAAATATACATGTGGATATGGCACAAAAACAGTTTAACTCCCTACGAATTAATACAGCCTCCTCATCTACAGTATAAAAGGACATGCCATTTTTGTCACTTTGATTGTGTCCGGTGTTTGAAGGGGTGAGGTGGGGGAAACAAAAAATTATCTTGTTTACGTTTGCAGTAAGATAATTTTTCTTACCCCATGGTGGATAATTTTGTGTGTTTTAAGTAAAATGCACTTAAATTCACTTGTTTCCCCCCAGGAAACAAGAATAAACTTAGGCTATCATTTTTCTTATATAGAAAATGCATCGTGATTCAAGAATGTTTTGATATTTGTACGTATAATAAGACAGAAATACTCCGTAAGAAAAGCATTTTGCCGCATGAATGAACGAATGAGAGATTTAAACATTGCTTACACTTTAAAAAGGGGGAGGAGACCATAAGAAACTCTTGGTTTACTGAATAAAACTTGCTCCCGACCAGGTTAGGTTCATAGAGTAAGTTACCACAGTAACTGACTCTGAGTATTAATTACCTGTCTATCAGAAACAGGCTTGACTTACCCTGGTTTCTCGGGTTTGACAAACCTCCCATTTTGAAATGGAAAACCCAGAGTTTCACTCATTTCAGGGTTAACATACTCAGAGTTTTCACTTAACCTCCTTTCTGAAACGGCCCCTGATGATCTGGGAGAGAGAGAGAGAGAGAGAGAGAGAGATGCAGAGCATGTGCAGAGCAGGGCGACGCAAGGAACAGGATTGAGAGCCACTACTTTAGAACATATGATTTTTACTTTTAATTTTTCAATTTTACATTTTTGACTTCATTACATGGTTATTATTATTGTTGCTGCCAGAAATCTGACATTTTAAAAACAATTTATTTAAAATAATATAAGATTTCTGTTATAAAATTGTATTTAACATTCCATAGGCTATGTTAAACATATAGGTTACTAGTTTTTTAGACTTATGAAGACAGTAAAAACACACTGTGGGCCTACTAAATTGATTAAGCAAGTATGGGTATGCACATTTAACCAGGATTGCTAAATGTTAAGTTTACTTTGTAAAAAATCGACTATTTGTAACCCAAAACACAGTGTCCTAGATAGGAGCACAAGCTGTCCCACATTAGAAAATCCACAAATTCTTAAACGATTTGGCACTAGGAGCACTAATATATGTGCCATTTACCCTTTAATTACAATATCTGAAAAAAATTCTTCTGATTTAGATAGGGAACATATCGGGGATTTCATGATGATATAAAATTTTGATATATTGTTTTGGCTTCATATGGAAATGTGATTCACAATTCAAAATTGCAAAAAGTGTCCCACATGACCCATACGTATGCACCCTATATGGTGTCTGCAAATATGTTTGCAGAAAATATCCTCTTAGACTAATGACTCTTTGCTTATTTTACAGGCCAAAAGCCTTGGAACAAGAGAAAAAGAATTAAAAGAAGTAGAGGAACTTTTTCACAGACTTCAACTTGAAGCCATGTGCAACTTTAAACTGAGAGCTTCAGATGTTCTTCAGATAACTCCACATTCATTAGAGTCCCATGGGTGTTGTACTGAGGAAGAATTGGTTCATATATTCTTACAGAAACTACTAATGATGAACTACAGAGCAAGAAATATCACGGTTAAAGAAACCATTGAGCATCACAATGAAAAACAACAAAAACCCAAACTGTCATCTGCAGACAATGTTGATGTGTTTAATGAAATTTTTAAAAGTCCGTCTTTGTCTGATGAAAGAAAGTGCAACGCAGACCCTATTCACCCGATGGATGTTCAGATGGCCGTGTTTCATTGTGCTGATGGTTTCCTGAAGCAGCTGATGGTCACTAAACTCTCTCAGTGCCGATACGCTCTGCCTCTGCTTGTTCCTGATCCATTCACACGACAGATCGAGTTTCCTCTCTGGACATTCAGAGAAACTAACCAGAGCTGGAAGATAAAAAACAACAACAATGAAACCATGAGTCAAAGCCAGCCAGTCTGGAAGGCAGAATCTCCAATGGTGTTTTTCTTCAGGTTTAGCTCTGTGTCCTCATCCAAGTCTCAGCTGATCAACAATCTGATCAATGAGAAACACCACACGTTCTTCCACAGACACTGCCCTGGCAGCAGCAGAACCAGAGTCCTGATGGACGGAGTGGTGGAGATCGCCTGGTTCTGCCCCTCCAGGACAGATGATGACAAATTCACTGACCGTGTTGCCTTCTGTAATCTACACGGTGATGCAGGAGAACATGAGAAACAGCTGGATATAATGACTAGCATGGCCTCAGTCATTGTTGTTGTTTTACCAACGCTGGACAGGAATGACAAAAGAATGGCAAAAATCCGAAGCCTCTACAGGGATCCAAAACCACTGATTTGCCTTCTTCCTGAGAATGATTCAGCTCTCACTGAGCAGAGGAATGGGAAATATAAAATTGGTTTGAAGGACAGGGATCAGGCAGATGTGTCTGAAGATCTCAGAAAAGCTATTACAGATTGTCTCCCATATGCTTTCACTTTCAGACTTGAAGATGTGTCCAAACACTCAGACATCACAGTAGATGAGGAAGATGATAATGACTGCAAGACAGGAAAGGATGCAGCACAGCATATGATAGGTTTACTAGAGAAGAAAGATCTGACAAACATCCAAGAATCATTTCTGCTGCCTCATCAGGGCACACTGTGGCATCAGTGGTGTAAGATGAATAAAGAGCTAAATCGACCTCAAGGGGATGACCCAGAAATGGAAATTAGTAATAAAAAAGTTGAGATGAGGAAAATCCGTGAAGAGCAGCATAAAGCTCCAATCAGTGAGTTTATAAATTTATTCATGAAACAAATAAACTCACATGCTACAAATAAGTCAATGTTTTTCCTCAAGTGGCTCAGAATTCTCCTGGATGAATATACCTCAGCTGATCTTTCTGATCTACTCCACGAGTATAACAGAACATGGACAGAAGTCTCAAAACTAAGTAAGAGCAGTAGCAGTAATAAATCTGTGGAACTGTTGCCAAAACAAACAGAACTTTTGGATTTATCAAAGAAACCTTCAAGATGCAACCTTTGGTTTGGAGCACATCATGAGGGAGATCGGTCAGATCTATGAATCATGTTCATCTGTGAAGGAGAACAAGAAAGATCTGCAGTTTGATTTCTCTTCTCTCCCGAGTCTCGCAGCAGAGATGATGATCTCTGTATTTCCACTGGAGCTGATGGATGGAGATGCGGCTCATGTTCCTCTGGTGTGGATCTCTGCTGTTATAAATGAACTCATCCACAAACTGGGAGACCAGAGAGTCTTTGTGCTGTCAGTCTTAGGGCTTCAGAGCTCTGGGAAATCCACCATGCTGAACGCCATGTTTTGGACTCCAGTTTGCGGTCAGTGCTGGCAGGTGCACCAGAGGAGCCTTCATGCAGCTGGTCAAAGTGTCAGACGAGATGAAAACACAGATGAACATTGACTATATTTTGGTCATTGATACTGAAGGTCTTCGTTTTCTAGAACTGGCAGGAGGTTCAACCAGACATCATGACAATGAATTGGCCACATTTGTTGTTGGTCTTGGAAATCTGACATTAGTCAACATCTTTGGAGAAAACCCATCTGAGATGCAGGACATTCTCCAGATTGTGGTTCAGGCCTTCATGAGGATGAAGGAGGTCAGACTGACTCCCAGCTGTGTGTTTGTGCATCAGAACGTTTCAGACATCACAGCTGGAGAGAAAAACATGGAGGGAAGGAGACGACTGCAGGAGAAACTAGATAAGATGACAAGACTCGCTGCTGAAGATGAAGTCTGTGATGCAGAACGATTTAGTGATGTCATTGCATTCGATGTACAGAAAGATGTGATGTATTTTGCTCAGCTCTGGGAAGGCAGCCCACCAATGGCACCACCAAACCCTTCATATTGTGAAAATGTTCACAACCTTAAGAAAACTATTCTTTCTCATGCCTCAAACTCAAATGGCATGATGCTGACAGACATAAAAAGTCACATTATAAATCTCTGGGAGGCTTTGCTGAAGGAACGCTTTGTGTTCAGCTTCAAAAATGCCCTGGAGATCGCCGCTTATAGGAAACTGGAGACAGAATACAGTAAGTGGACCTGGAGTCTTAGAAAGGCCATGCTAGAAATTGAAAACAAACTACAGAACCAAATAGAAAATGGAGCAATCAATGATGAGGTTAAGGAAACACATCTTCAAGATAAACTAAATGTAAAAAGTGCAGAAGTGAAAAAATCTATGACAGAATTCTTTGAGAAAGACACCAATGCCAGTATACTGATTCAGTGGAAAAAATCTTTTGAAATAAAAGTCTCACACATACAGGAAAACATTGTTAGGGAAACACAGAGGAAACTGAATGAGGTGCTTCAGCAGAGAGTACTGAAGAAAAAGATTGATGCTCAGAGGACACAAAATGAAAACGCTCTCATTGAGAAGGCCAAAAATCTTGCCTTAACTCTCAAAGACAAAGCAAATGATGATAAAATCCTGAAAAGAGAGTTTGATTCATTTTGGAATTGTTGTGTAAGTGAGATTACCAAAGACGCACCTCAAGTCCAAGACATTGACATTTTAAAAGACATGAAGGAGGTCCTTAGTGACAATGAAAATTTTTCAGACCTCAAGACAAAAAGCAAAAAGTGCAATATTTTAAAAGTGTCAAGCTATTCAGAGTACATACAGCTTAATAAAGTTAAAAAACTATTAAAATTGTTTGGTTATTCTAAAGAGTATGATGCCCAAATCAACAAACTAATTACAGACATTGTTGAGCAAGTAAATAAAATGATCATGTCATACAACATTGCAAAGATGGGCTACAATAAAACTTACATTCAAGAACTCACTGGTTTCATCAGAGCAAAGTTAGTAGAACACGAGGAAAAAGAAACTACGAAATATACGTTCAAGAAACACTTCTTTAGTGATTTGGTATTTGCCATATTCAATAAAGAACAAATGACTTTCGTGAAACAACACAACATTTTCAGGGAAGGCAATGATCCTGTTCACTATTTTGCAAGAAAGAGAGAAGAATATTACAGAATTTTCCAGAAATACTGTCGGGGGCAACCTCAGCTACCATTATAGGAGAGATCATCTGTAACAAACTCAAAGAACCCATTCAGCAGAGCGTCTACAAAAAAACTGCCCGGGATTTGGCAGATGACATGAGATCAAACTGTGAATCACTGAATGGAAACAGATCTAATCTGGAGAAACACATCCTGAAGACACTGGCAGAAAAGGAGAATTTTGAGGCATTCATAACCTACATTCATAATCCCAAAGAACACTTCAAGAGTTTCATCAGAGATGAAGTCAGTCGTTACATAAATGATAACTTCAACATCAGTGTTCTGCCCAAGATGAAAGATGATTTAAGACAGAAAGAGAAGCAGATCATAGAAGCAGTGCAGACAGCATCTGAAGAGGTCGATGAAAACAGTGGAGATGCTGATCTGTGAGCTGTCATACTGGAAGTGGTTTGTCTGCAGATTCCAGGAAGAGCTGGAAGAGTACTACGAGATGAAATTTCAGGATCAAGGTGAGATCCCAGGTGAATGGAGAAACCACACAAAACAGGATGCTATTGAGAGTTTGGAAAAGTACTTCTGAACAAGCATAATGAATAATGAGTGAAGAAAATGAATTATTATTTTTATTCTTTGAGTTAAGTCTTAATGAATACTATTTTAGTTTAAGAACACCTCTGAAGATAATGCTAAACTGTTAGGGTTAGGCTATAAAAGTTATAAAGCTTTTTAAAAAAGTTTGAACTAATCTTACTAATCATAAATGCAACTAATCACTTCTTTATAATATGGAGATCTGAATTTTTGCTTTTGATAACAATTGAAATTGTTATTTGATCTTTGTTGGTCTCATTGTCATTAATAATTACTAATTAGCAACAATGATCAGCTCCTAAATATACACAAAATACTTATGTTTGACAAAATGTGTTAAAAACTGAAATGCATGAAATGCATCTATGTTAAATTCTGATATTAATCACATGCAGTACAAGTCTGAAAGAGTATTGATTATTTTGTCACTTTCACTGATATTAACGGATTTTGTCTTATATCATCTATGATATAAAAGAAAACAACACTGTCTTGATTGTCTTAAAATGATGTGAATTCTGAATAAAGATCGGATTCAAAGTGCATTCAGTGACTTATTGCAGATCACATCCAGATCACACTTTGCATTAAAGCTTTAATAATATCACAATCGGATTGCTCAAACACATTAAAAGCCAGGTGTAAAAAACACATTTTAAAGTTGTTTTGAAACAGACACATTAAATTAAGGTGTAAATGGAAATATGTTTTGCTATCCATTCATAAATCCTGCAACACTGACACTGTTATTGAACTGAAATGAATCAACATTAACTCAAGTTGGCTTGAACTGACTCAAGTTAAATAATGACACTATTGTCTTCTGCAGAACTTTAAAGTTTTGATAATAAACATTTGAAGATTAGGATCATATCCATCTGCATGATGATAAATGATAAACAATTTACAAGTCAAAAACTTTGAGTGTTGTAAACTGATTGCCTCCTTTCATTTATTTTGTTCAAGCCTGACAAGAGAACGGTTTCAAACTGAGTTATCTACAATGTTTCTCTTCAAAGTCTGGCTAGTGTTTCTATAATTCATATCAAAACACCGACTACAAACATATGGTTGCTCACTCTTAGGCGCTCACAGCATGTTTTTCCTTTTTAATGTTAAATCATCATCATTCCAAAGAAAGAAAGAAATTACAGAAAATACACCCAACAAATAAATATTTGGTTAGAATTTAATGCAAGACCAAATAGTCTCCAAAGGAATCAAATCTGGACTCTGGCCAGACCAAAACATGAACCTGATGATGATCGGAAGCATTGTCTTGTTAAAATAAATAACATCTGATCATTACAAGAGAGCACCTTCAATGTGAGAAATCTTTCTGTAACAAAAAAAAAAAAAACTCAACTGATTTCAGAAAAGCAGCTCACCACCACCAGACATATTCTAATTGCATATAAAACATTTTAATTATTATAATGGTTTTTCTATATAATTTTACTATATGAAGACTATATAAATTAATTGATATGTTTCCAGCCTTTTGCCAAACACTGCTGCACAATTTAACAAGCAAATGGTGGCACAGAAAGTTTCTGGAGTGCTTTTGTTTAATTCTTGCTAATTTTCTGACCAATGATTTGTTATGGAAACCATTCCAGCTCCAGCATTACCTGCAGGACAGGTGAGTTACTGATGAACAACATAAAAACTTCCCTTAAGAATATATTGGGAACGCTTGCTTGTCACAGTTTTATTTCAGGGAACATTTCTCACATTTTAATGCAATTAATCTCAACGCAGACACAAACCCTAAAGTTATTGTCCAGGGGGAGAAAAAACAAAAAAGCTCTCTAACTTGTCACAATAAGAAGATTACTTTACAGACTTTACCTTTGTCTGAAACATGCAATACTATACAGAAACTCATTTCCACATTTCCTGCAGAATTTAAGCAGGAGCTTTATTATAGTTGGAGTTTTCACCCTCATTTTGAATTTACTATCGTCATTAAAAAATATAGGAAACTAATAAAAACGTAAAATGAACGTGATAGTTCATTAACACAGTGAGCTAAACGGAGGTAGCACACCCTCTTTAATATAAATACGAAAATTAATCTACTTACTGTGGCTTCCAAAACATCCGTGGACATAATTACTTAGAATCAGCGAATATGTATAAAATGTTTATCGCTAAATTCACAAAAACGCCTGAATAAAATAACAGGACTTTAGAGGCTCACACAGCAGCGATCATACGTCATCCAGCAAAGAGTCATGTGACCAGGCGATTGTTACCTGAGCGCAGGTTCAGATAAACGGTTTCCACAAAAATATTCGGCAGCACAACTGTATTCAATAATAATGATTAATTTCATTTAATAATAATAATTTCAATAATTATAATGAGAAATGTTTCTTGAGCAGTAAATCAGCATATTAGAATGATTTCTGAAGGATCATGTGACACTGAAGACTGGATGCTGAAAATTCAGCTTTAATCACAGAAATAAATTATATTTTAACATATATTCACATAGAAAACAGCTATTTTAAATTGTGATAATATTTCATAATTTTACTGTATTTTTTAATTAAATAAATGAAGATTTGGTGAGCAGAAGAGACTTCTTTAAAAAAATATTAAACAATCATAATTGTTCCAAACTAATATAATATAATATAATATAATATAATATAATATAATATAATATAATATAATATAATATAATATAATGTTAGAATTTTATATAGCATTGTGTATGAGCAGAAGGTCAG
The DNA here is from genome assembly GCF_018340385.1 of Cyprinus carpio. Lineage (NCBI taxonomy): Eukaryota > Metazoa > Chordata > Actinopteri > Cypriniformes > Cyprinidae > Cyprinus > Cyprinus carpio. The sequence goes on along the minus strand of NW_024879270.1, from coordinate 1,522,089 downwards.
AGCATGAAGTGTTGTATACTGTTACATCACTAGAGGGCCATAACTCACCATGAATGATGAATGTAAACACTGCAGATCTCAGCACATATGAGCAGAAAACTCTGAAGACAAAGACATTCATTCGCTTGAATTATTTTTCTTGCATTGGAGAGGAAAGACAAATCCGAGATTTCTAGTCTCAAATGAAAGGAAATGGCATTAGAAAAGAAGAATTGGCCAATGTGGAAACACAGCATTATACACTATATGAAACATTTCCTAAATTCTGCTTTAAAAAATAAAAATGTTTGAAATGCTTCCAGCTTGCTATATACATCTAGACTGATTTTACATGCAGACTGACACCAGACTGAGGTTATAATGAACATCCCCCAGCAGCTTCTGTTCTTCCTGAGCTGCAGCGTCTGTTTGTTCAGATCCAGCAGAGGGAGTGGAAGGACTTCTCAGGAAACACCAGCCGCATCTCCAGGGGTCGTTTCCATTACTCCCAGGTCTCTCTCTGGCCTGTGTTTCCATGGAGATGACTCTGTCCAGTGCAGTGGCCGGAGATGGTTGACCTTAGGAGCTGACCTTTGACCTGAGGGTCACTCAGGGGGTCGCGGTGTCAGCAGTGGCCGGAGGACTGGACAGCACTCACACTGATTGGCCGTCCTTTTAACCAGCACAACCTTCATCAGGATGATTAGAATATTGACCAATCTGCTGGGCATGTAAATCACAGGGAACTCAGAAAACACACTACTGCTGGGATGAAAATTATATATATACATATATATATATATATATATATATATGTATATATATATATATATATATATATATATATATATATATATATATATATATATATATATATATAATAAAAAATAAATACAAAAATACATATAGATTATAAAATTATATCTAAAAATATTGAAACAGAGTCTAGGTGAATTGGTTTAAAATAATTCCTACTGTAAAAAGATTGCATTGCACAAAAATTAAGAACATTTACTCTCAAATTCTCATTATAATATAGGCTATAATTTGTGGTAAGTATAAAAATTATTTTATTTATTTTTGTTATATCACATGTAATTATGACCTTCATTAAATTATTAATGATGATTCAGTCTCAGGTACTGTACAGTATTTTTGTACAGTGAATATTGCATGTAATATAGTGTTGTTGTTTTTTTTTAAATCTGCATAAATTGAAAAAGTAAAACAAGTATTCATACATAAGTACCATTACGAACAAATACTTTACATTTACATCTTAAATAATATATTATTGTTTTTCCCCCTTTTTACATTACAATAACAAGAATTATGTTTTTATATTTCTAGGATTAAATTTCTTTAGTTTCTATAGTATAGAAAAGTCATATTGTATAGTGTAGTACATAGTATAGTATAGCCTAGCCCTATAGTATAGCCTAGCCCTGTAGTATAGTATATTGTAGTACAGTACAGTATAGTCCTATAGTATAGTATAGTATAGTATAGTATAGTATAGTATAGTATATTCGTAAAGTCTAGTATAGTATATTGTAGTATAGTCCTATATTCTATTCTATTCTATTCTATTCTATTCTATTCTATTCCTATATTCTATTCTATTCTATTCTAGTGTAGTGTTGTGTAGTATAGTATAGTATAGTATAGTCCTATAGTTTATTCTAGTATAGTATAGTATATTGTAGTATAGTCCTATATTCTATTCTATTCTATTCTATTCTATTCTATTCTATTCTATTTGTTTTGTATTCTAGTGTTATGTTTTTTTTTTTTTTGTTTTGTGTAGTGTTGTGTAGTATAGTATAGTATATTGTAGTATAGTCCTATATTCTATTCTATTCTATTCTAGTCCTATATTCTATTCTATTCTATTCTATTCTAGTGTAGTGTAGTGTAGTGTTGTATAGTATAGTATAGTATAGTATAGTAAAGTATAGTCCTATAGTTTATTCTAGTATAGTATAGTAATAGTACATTTTCAAATGAATTATTGAAGTGTAGTAGTGTAGTATTTTGTTTTATTCTAGTATAGTCCTATAGTCTATTCTGGTATTGTTTTGTTTTGTTTTGTTTTGTTTTGTTTTGTTTAGTATAGTATAGTATAGTATAGTATAGTATAGTATAGTATAGTATAGTATCTTTTGATGTCTAAGTAAAATGTAACCTGGAAAATCACTGAAAAACATTGGTGTAGGATTTAAAAGATTTTTACTCAGAAACTGATAGAAATTTTAATAAATAATTACAAAGAAACAGCAGTTAACAGTTAACACATTGAATTAAATATGAAATAATGATATGAAGCCTGAAGTAATATGTTTAGTAAAACTTATTTTAAATTTTTAATTAGAATTAAAAAATAAATTAGTGTGAAATTGAGTTACTTGTGAAAAAAAAAAAAACTGATTCCTATGCAATGCATGATCTGATCAAATGCATGCAAGCAAGTCACTTTGCATAAAAGCATATGCCAAATGCATGTATATAAATGTAGATTGTTACAGTGTCTGCTGTTGAACACATTTCAAAATGGCACCAGCGGCGTTCCTCCCAGAGGGGTGTATATGTCATCATGGATGCTAACAGACACGTGATCAAAGCCTTCTTTCTCCCAATAATTTATGCATTGCAGCAGATGGCTTGTCAATATCAATATATTAATTTAAAAGCAGCGGCACGATCCGGACAACCGTGTGTTAGAGTCCCGGGTTCGCTGCAAGAAAACAAGGGCAAAGAAAGGAGAGACACTCCAGAGATTACAGTGAGATATAAAGAATCTCCTTCAGATCAAATTAAAACATAAAGCTTTCAGGGGAGGATTAAACTGAACAACAGTAAAGCATCGACAATAAAACTGACGAGTTTACATCAAAGATCTGTAATGAGAAACACCAGGTTATGAAAGTTACAATCCTATTCAGTTTTTTTTACAATGATATTTGTAATATTTTTACCCTATAAAACAGACCTGCCATGAGCTCCAACATTCTTAACTTTTCTTTTTGATTAAGATTTGTCTCTTCTGCTCACCAAGGCTGCATTAATTTGATGAAATATACAGTAAAAACAGTGCAATATTATTATAATTTAAAATGTTTTCTATGCAAATAAATTGTAAACTGTAATTTATTCCTGTGATTCGCAGCTGAATTTTCAGCATCATTACTTCAGTCTTCAGTGTCACATGATCTTCAGAAATCATTCTGATTCAAGAAACACTTCTAATTATTATCAATGTTGAAAACAGTTGTGCTGCACAATTTTTTTATTTTGTTTTTGGAAACCCTTATACAGTTTATTTTTCAGGATTCACAGATGAATAGAATGTTAAAAAGAGCAGCATTTATTTGAAATAGAAATATTTTGTAACATTATAAATGTCTTTACTGTCACTTTTGATAAAAATGTGTCCTTGCTAAATAAAATTATTTATTGTATTCTTTCTGTTTGAATGGTAGTGCATCATGGTTTGCACAAAAATACTGTTTTGATAATAATCAGAAATGTTTCTCGAGCAGCAAATCAGCATATTAGAATGATTTCTGAAGATCATGTGACACTGAAGACTGGAGTAATGACGCTGAAAATACAGCTGCGCATCACAGAAATAAATTACAGTTTAACAGATATTCACATAGAAAACAGATAAATGAAATTGTAATAATATTTCACTATTTTTAATGCATTTTTGATCAAATAAATGCAGCCTTGGTGAGCAGAAGAGACTCCCTATTTGTAATTGGCAAGTTTTCCTGTCAGGTGCTTTGAGTTCTCTGTATCTGGTGGAAACAGGCTGATTTTGCTGTGAAACTCTCATGTTTTTAAGCACTAGACATCGAGCATGTGAGAGTTATTGATAAGCACCTGTTATTTAAAAGCCGCTAAACGGCACTTGAACTCTCTTGACCTCTGAGCTTCTTCCTCTGAACGCCAATGAAAAGTTTCCGTCACGTGACACATCATAAACGGTGACGCATTACATAACATCTCTCCTGGAGAATTTAATACAAACAGTTGACCTCTGACCTTTTCTGAACCACTGAACCTTTCTGAAGGAGGGATAAACTGAACCGGTTCAGCCACTGATTTAGTGAAGGGTCTCTTAAGATTTTTATTGAGTCAATCTTTTTTAAAGCTCTAATGTCTGTTTGTGGAAGAGAAAAGCTGGACAGGAAAAACCAGACGGACAAACGGACTCCCTCACTGCATTAAATATGGGTAAGACTCCTATATTGACCAATACAATCTTGACCATAAAACCTGCTGCAGATGCTAAATCATTTGCAAACATTTATTATTGTTTTGCATGTCAGTAAATGTTTTGGTCACTCAAGTGCCTTTTAGATCTGATTATGGTGATCAGAGCAATAGCACATGAGAGGTCACCTCTGCTGACCTTTGACCTCTGACATATGGCAACGAAGTGCACTAAAAATAAAGATGATAAATAGTACAAAAGATCCAGTATATGTATTGTTATGTAAGTAAACCGGGGTTATTATAGTTAACTAAACCAAAACCTTAAAAATATATAACTTGAAATAAAATATTAATTGAAATAAATAAATGTTAACTAAAATAAAAATATAATATTTAAAATAAACTTATTTTTTACAGCTAGTTGACAAGCAACATTTCTCATTTTCACTTAGTTTAACCGAATGTACTAAAACTAATACTGAAATAAAAAATATATAAAAACCATAGATGTTTTAAAAAACAAATTAATAGCAATTACAAAACACAACAAATTTAATAAAACTTTAACTGAAATGAAAATGTAAAGTATAAATATAAAAACTTATTCTAAATTGTTATAAAAACAATAACAGTATCTCAGTGATAGTAATATAAATGAAACATTAAAAACATATTCATTACTTGAAATAAAATATTACCCGAAATAAATGTTATCTGAAATAAAATACATAAAAACTTACCAAGGCAACATTTCTCATTTACATTTAGTTTAACTTGATGAACTAAAATAAACCCAAACATTAATACAAACTACAAAAAATTAAAAATTGCTTAAATTTGAACTAAAAATAAAATCAAAAACACAAAAATTAAAACCTAATAAATCTAGAATCATGTCTCAAGTATGATAAAATTAGTAAATCATGTAAAACAGTTTGTTTGCATATCATATGCATTAATTATTTAGTCTTTAGTTTTTAATATATATATATATATATATATATATATATATATATATATATATATATATATATATATATATATATATATATATATATATATATATTTAAAGTGAATCTTTTTAGTGGTTCCCTATATTTTCACAATATTCAGTAAGAACAATAACAATATGCAATTTCCATTAGACGCGAGGTCCATATTAAGGTAACCTGACCTTTAAAGGTCTCCATTGTGTATTTGAGACAAGATTTAGAGGTCTTTCACACATCTCATCCTGGAGAGGACAGCTCTCAAATAGTGAAAACAAAGCACACGGGCCTAATAATAGAGCACATTTTTACCACCTAAGTCAAGGATATGGATCAATACTAATAACAATGCCTTTTGCAGCATTCAGGGGCTGCGAACACACACACACACACACACACACACACTTCTGTAAGGGCTCTCCAATCAGTTTCTCAACTCTCATCTGCGGCGTGTTTTTATAGAGCCTGATTGCACACGTCGCCTCAGCGCCGCAGGCCGTGACGAAACACAGTGAAGATTTCTAATGCACTTCAGTGCAAAATGCCTGCAAGCAACAAATACAGGAAAAGTGACAGTCTGTATGAGGAAAAAAGCATGTGTTGCATTCCAAACATTCATGCAATCATGAATCTAAACTATTATTAAAAATTATATTTGGGAAAGTGAAAAACAGTCAGAACGGAAACCAGGGTTAATATTAACCAAAGTAAAACTAAAACTATTTTAAAAAGTATTTTTGTTACTTGAAATAAAATAAACATTAACCGAAATAAAATATATAAAAGACTTATACCAAAACTTAAATAAAAATTAAATATAAAATTTAAAGATTAACTTAAAAATAAATCAAAGAAAAATAAAAACTATGTAGAGACATTAAAAAAAGATAAAAACACAACAAAAATTTTTATTAAAAAGAAAACTGAAAATATAAAAACTGTAATACTCATAGAACATCATAGCAACTGCATAGCAACACCCTAGCAACCACCCAAAATACTCTATACTCTCAGAAAAAAAGGTACAAAAGCTGTCTCTGGGCTGGTAACTTTTCGATAGGTAAAAATATGTACCATTAAGACACTAATATGTAAATAAGGAGGTAAATAAGGTACTAAAGGGTCCCTTTTGAAAGGCAAATGCCTCATTGTTGTGTTAGCTATTTTATTGATTTTCTTATTGTTGCTGCAACTTTTAGTAATGCTTTTGCAATATTTAAATAGCCTACATTTGCCTATTTTTTGTGATAAAACACCAAAGTAATAATAAAAAAAATCTGTGGTTTCTAAAATGGTTTCTTGACAACAGAAACAGAAAAATAATGCAAACGAGAGAGGTTGTATTGGTAATTTGGCAGTATTAAAATAGCAATACGCTGTATAAAAAGGAAATAAATGTAAAGGGCTGATTCAAGGAAATTGATATGCTAATTAGGACGTGACAGTCAGTTTAGCGACTTTTCAAATAGGCTTTGACTATGGAAGGTGAACAGGGCCAAAATTATTGAAACAGAACGTGTGAAATTTGACCATGTCAGCACGCACTGTTTGTCCATGTTAACACATCAATTTTGAACGCATTTCTTTTGTATGTGTAGACACGCACATTCTGGCCGTGTTAAATTTTACACTTTCCATTTAAAGACTTTTGGCCCTGTCTGCCTTCCATATTTGGCAACACTGCCCCAGTGATGGCTCTTGTACCTTTGTTGTTGTTGTTGTTTGTTTTGTTTTGAGAGTGTAGCATCACGGTGGAAACATTCACAAGCCTCTATAAACCATCTGAACATATGAAAACCAGCTTCTGTGTCTCTCTACGGCTGGATTCAGCTGGAAATCCCAGTGTTTTCATGTTGCTTCCAATTCCAAGGATTATTTGTCATCTCCAGAGTAAAGGATTTTTAAAAGTCAACCTGCAGCCCCTCTCTCTCTCAATCCCCCTGACGCGCCACGGCTTCGATCGATGCAGTATTGATCAACTCTCTCTATCGCTGGCCAACCAGACTAATCACACAAAAAAAAGATGATCAATATTATATAATGTTGTAATAATAAAACACACACACATGCAGCGTCACACACACTTCATCACGCATACAGGGTTATTCTAGTGCTTTCTTTTTCTTTACATGCTCGGTGTGAGATCTAAACTCTCATGATGTTGCTGTGCTCAACTAATGATAAATGTGATGATTAAGATTTAATATAGATGCATCCACTGTGCTGTTTTCATCTTGATTTGCTTATTGTGATGCAGAATCTCCATTCTCAGAGTAAATGACATGCTTTCCTCACACTCTATCTCCAGCATTTTCCATCCTCCTTTGTTCCTGCACAAAATCAATATGCCTGTGGAAGGGAAAAATGAGGCTGCCATATTTCTCCTCTGGTTATGATTGGAGCTTTGAAAAGATCCAGCTGCAGATGAGAACTAGGGCATCTTTAAAGGCAAGCATCTAGTTTTATATGCAAAATAAATATGCTATGAATACAGAATTCATTAGATCATTGTTGATATTTGTGGTGCTGATGTCCCTCTAATAAGTAATGTCTAAAAAAGTCTATTCAGTTGGATAGAGATATTGAGGACATGAGCTATGAATAGACCATCGACTACAATATTATTCCCAATAAAATATATTCAGTATGAAACTTTTTTTTTTTCAGGTACAGAAGTGAAACTGCCACATAAAACAAAATGCTTTGAAACTCACCCGTGTTCACATCATTATGACATAAAATATAAATACATAAAATATTTTATGCAATACTGGATCTGTAGCAACAATTAATCATAGTTATTATGTGATGATATTGAGCTCTCTTAATTAAAGCAATCTTGCACAAGCAAGAGTGCTGTTGTACTGAAAATTGTGAATGTTTATTTTTATTAAAATAGCATGCAAAAAAAAAAAAACAATTAAAACATTTGAAAACTACTAAAACATTTTTTTTATTAAAAATATACAAACAAAAGCTACTCAGAAAAATATTTAAAAAATTAAATAAAATATCAATAAGAAGATAAAACATTTTAAAATAGCTGATTATATATAATTGCTGTATATATATTAATGTTTGTGTATATATATACATAATATTAAAGTATATATGCATATATTTAATGTTTCAAATAGTAATGCAACACCATGTGCTCATTAAGTCATGTTTAATGCAATGTTGTGTTCAGTTATGTTTAAAGGGTTATTTTGGTTTTGTTTGTCACACTTTATATGTAAGTATTGCAAGAATCCAAGAATTGCATTGTGGGATTATGGTACCACGAGCAGTGTGCACTGCAAACTTTGCGCTAAATGTATTCCCAGCATAAAGAAAATTCACATACTGCAGAGATAGGATGTTAGTATGCCAGCGGGTTCACTGTAGTAATTCATGGATTTACTATAGTGACACACAAAGCTGCATCTAAGCACCTGAACTGAACAAAAAGCATTTTTACAAGCTAATGATGAAGCTACTGAACTCTTGACTAATGTTATTCTGATTGACTCACCGGAGCCACTCTCCTCTGTTCTCTGCTCCCATTGGCCGGCGGTGTTTGATGAGAGCCTCTCATTGGTCCACATTCACGGTTTATCAGCTGATATTAGGTGATCAATTAATCCCTGCAGTAAACAGGATCTGATTACGTACGGCTCTGTCAACACAAGATAAGAGCACCGTATCATCCCTCACACTGACCGGACCGACCCGACCCGACCCGATCAAATCAGCCGCGGGCCTGCAGTGCACACTGAGTGACCCCTTGAACGCAGCAGACTTTAACATTCACCTGCTCAAACTTCAGAGCTGCTGCCTGAGAAAAAGAAGATTCAAGTTAATGTTTTTATACATAGTTCCTGTTTATAAAAGCTCAACTGGGTTGTTTCTTTTTCAGTTATTAAAAAATTAAACTACATAACTACAAGGTATTTTTAATGTAAAACCATTTGTAATTTGAATATGCAAGACTTCCGACGTCATTCGCTTCCAGTTATTTTAGCTGTACAAAAACAGCTCCATTTGCTGCTTGATGCCACAAATTAGTATTTATTATTTTAATTGATTTTTGTAATCATAAACCACACTGAACTGTATCAAATTCTTCTAGTTACCCATCTAACAAAAATATGTTTTAAGAATGTTGTACTAACGTTCCTTTTAGGTAATGTAGTTCTCTGAAAGTTCAAAATGTCTAGTTGTTTTAAAAATGTTTTAAAAATGTTTTCTTGGTTGTATGAACATTCCATTTAATCATTTTGCACACAGAATGTTACTTTTGAATGTTCCCTTGTTCTGAAACAAGTAACATTTAAAAATGTTACAGTGAACATCCACCTAAAACATTTTAGAAGCAAAACGTTCCATGAGCGATGTATAAATATAAATAACATTTTGAGAACATTATTAAAGTCCAGATAACATTGAACAAACATTCTATTAACATTGTTTAAAAAAATGTTTTATGGGAAAACAAGAAACATTCTGTTTTGTCATTTAGCAAACATTATGGGAACGTTACTTTTGAATGTTCTCTGAACGTTCTGAAACAAATAGTAACATTAAAAAAAAAATTTGACAAACACCAAAATAAAATGTTTTAGAATAAAAACATTCCGGTGATGTACTGTATAAATAGCATTTTTTTTCTAACGTTTTGAGAAGATTATTAAAGACCAGAGAACTTTGATCAAATGTTCTATTAACAATATTGGAGGAATGTTTGTTCATAACGTTGAGAGAACCTTGCCAGAACATTCTCTGTTAGCTGGGTCCTTGCCTTTAGCGGCTAATGAATCAAAAGTCTCGCACATTCTCAGAAAACATCTTACTTGTGTGTTGCAAAACAAGGTAAGGTCAAGTCGAGTGCATTGCATTGTGGGATACAGTATTTCACAGCGTGTTGTATTGATGCATTACATCATAAAACCTGCAGGTGCAGAAAGATGCTGTTCTCTTTGAAACTGGGCCAGAGCAACTGACTTCATTGTGTTTCCATAGAGATTCCAGATATTTTTGTCCTAATAAATTCCCACTCTCTCCTGTCAATGATCGAAACACAGCTCCTCTGCCGGAGGAAGAGAAAAACAGAGAGTTTGGCATTCAGCGCTTACTGTAGAGTCCAGCACAGATTGTTGTGTGCAGAATAGAGATGAGACAGAGCTGACTGCACGAGAAGATCAATATCCATTCTTAATATGCTCTGCACAGACATGCATGACACAACGTGAGCGCGTGTGTGTACATGTGTGTACATGTGTGGGCTTTTTTTTATTGCTTTGTGCAAACTAGTAGTTGTGTGGGCACATGAGTGGTCAAATTCATGATTTATGATAGACAGAATTAATAATGCATCATGTATCATGAATCTGAATCATGAATGTGACCCGCTACCTCTCATGTGCTCACTTAACTATAATCTAGTCTGCACAAACAATAGACAATAACATTTCATTTATATTACTGTGTTATAGTTTACTTCATTGCTATCGGATTTCGATAAATATTTCTTTATCTTTTGGGGGATGATGCTGTGTATAGACTATTTAACTGAAAACATTGTGAGGATGTGTATGTGTGTGGAAACAAACAGCCCATAAAAGCATAAATATTAATGTTTAAATAGTAGATGCATAATGAAAAAGTGTGTTAAATAATATTCATGCAAATATATATAGCCAAAAATCAAATACACACACACACACACACACACACACACACACATATATATATATATATATATATATATGTATATATATATATATATACACACACACACACACACACTTTGAAAAAAGAAAGAAAAGAAACGAAAAGGGTAAAAATGCTAAATGGACCACTCTCTCTCTCTCTCTCTCTCTGTGTAGAATTGATCGACTTTTCCTTTTCAATCCATCTCTCTGTCTGTTTCCTAGCAACCAGTGCTCCAATGAATTTAAGGTCCGAGATGTTTTATTATTTCATTTATTTATATATATTTTTTTTTTTTTACAAAAGATGCTTCCTGCATGTGTTAGAGTTGATCTGGTAATAATTATAAAAGGAGCATGTTTGGACTGCTGTAGAGCAGCTTTAGCGCCGATCAGGGCAAAAGTCATTGATCAGCAAACATATGTCATAATCTGCAGAGGAGAAGCTATCGGATCAATCGGGTGTCATTCTTTATCAGCACCTGTTCTCCAGATGTCACTCTACTGAAGAGCATCATGATCTAAAATGGTCTAAAAATAAGTAACAACCGCGTTGCATGCATGCATTGCAGCATGTGACAATAACACAAAACAAAACAAACAAACAAAAACACATAGGCCTATTTATTTATTTATTTATGTTGGATCAGTTAGATTTAGGCTATATGGTGTGTGTGTGTGTGTGTGTGTGTGTGTGTGTGTGTGTGTGTGTGTGTGTGTGTGTGTGTGTGTGTGTGTGTGTGTGTAGGCTATTTATATATCTTCAAATGCAGCAATACACTTTCTGCATACTGCGTCGAAATAATAATTTCTAAGCTCGTCCATAATGAAGTATTTTGATGGATGTCATATGCATCTATCCTGCAGGTACGGCGCCGGTGAGAGTTGAAGGCATTTGTCTCATCGATTACTGCCACAGTCATGTTTGAATTATGAATTTATCCAGATGCAGAATCGTCTTTAGGCCTGAAGCCACATGATGCTGTTTTCATTACGCCTTTCTTTTTTCTTTCTTTTTTTTTGTATCATCCCTTTCCCACGCATAAATTAAGCACAAGATACGCATACAGTGAAAAACAGTTTGCAGTTTATGAATAGCCTATAAAATTCAGCAGGCCTTGACATAAAATAAAATCACATCCTCAAATGCAAGAAAGATGCGTAAAAGCAAGCATGCAAATAAAACGTATTTAAATGCAAACCTAATATTTTGACCAATATAATATAAAAAGGCCTATTTATAAGGGATATTGGATTTTTACATATAAATAATAATGATAATATCAGTAATATTATTAGGCCTATTATTATTACATTCCCAAATTCGATCTGCTGAAACGAACTTCTAATTTTAATATTAATTACTGGGTTTCATGAGTCCTCTTAGAGAGTTCTACTAGAAATATTTCGATGGCAGTTTTATTTAAATTAAAATAGTTAAAGAATAGCTTTTTAATGAAAAATGTAGCATGAGCAAAATACTCTTCCGTACGTGCAGCACAAACCAACTTTTTTATAGCCTACATATTTAACAATAATTAAATAGCATAATCTAAAATAATTAGCCCTGTTAATTTTCCTTGATTCTCCAATAATATATATATATATGTGTGTGTGTGTGTGTGTGTGTTTTGCAAATGTTTACATGCAAGGATGATTTTAAAGCGTTCTTCATGAAAAACTAAATTAGAGATGGCATCTGTTTAGATTAGCGTTCAAACATCAATGTTAATGAGTTACAGGAGAGTGATAAATGTCCTTTATCTTCTGTGTTTCCGAGAGAAGCTGAGCGTCTGATGCGCGGCGCGCGCGTACATCAGGTTTCGTCTTATTTCGGGTTTCAAGAGGTTGATTTGCAACGTAGACCCAAAAAGACCCAAAATCTGTGTATTTCCACTGACCTAAAGGCTATTGATTTCCGATGGCATCGATACTTGCACACAGAAGATCTGAAAACACGCACATCTGCGGAGCGCGATTCTGACAGGGAGAAAAAGTGGAATGCGACCACATGAAAAATAAAACTTTATCAAAAACATATCGTCCGAAATAATAACTTCAAAAAAAAAAAAAAAAAAGTGTAAAAACCTTGATTAATTGAAAAGAAATGTGAATTGATTCAACACAACCTGAAATAGGCATTAATCAAATCTTGTGATAAACATCAGCATCTGAACAGACAATAACTTCCCGTAGTATTTTAGAGCTTTAATTTAAGATTTTTCACGTGTTCAAACTCAAAAATATATTTGGTCAATGTCAAAAACTTCTTATACATTTTTAAAATGTAGGCTAAATCATTAATTTTTTTTAAAAAAGAAAAAGTTTTAAATGAAATCATATTTATCCGACATCTGATAGGCCTTATTGGATTTTTTATTTATTTATTAATAATAGTGAAACTAACAATTTAGTATTGCTAATTTTTTTTGTTATATATTAAATAATAATAGGCTAATAATAATTTACTAGATTTATACATATAATTACATACAATAATTAAATCACTAAAATTAACAAGCTAATATTGCTAAAATATCAGATATTTTTCTATGTTGAAAGACGTATAGCCTAAAACAAAACACATAAAAATGAAATAAATAAAAATCATAGCGATTGTAAAAGACTGTGAAAGTCTCTGGTTGTGTGTCTCCCGCTGATGTCTGATCAATATCATCAATTGCCGGGATAAACTGTCTTTTATCACATAAAAATAGACAAAGTTCCCATCAAGATTTGCAACAAAGATCAGATAAAGGAAAAGAAAAACGGAGAAATTTGGGTCCAACATAACTTTTTTCGGTAAACTCAAACGTTTTACTTATTTAATAAATAAACCATAAGATATAAAATTAAAAATATACAAAATAAAATTTTTAGCCGTCTCTTTAAATTTCGAAACAAATCTTAAAGAAAATAAAACTGGGTGTTTATGAGTAAATCTGTAAAATGCAAAAGAAAAAAATAGCCGAAACATGCTTTCCATTATATTTCTACAAAATAAAAAAGCAAGGCTGAAAATCATGCTGTGAGTTAATTACTAAACTACTAACAACTGACCAGCAGGCCTAAAACAGGTTACAGTGCTGATGCTGAAGATTTGCACATAATAATTGTGGTCATATCAAATAAATCTTCAGCAAATAATAAACTTAGGACATTTTGCCTTTTTACTGGATCAAAAAAACAAATGCATTTAAATGCATGAAAAACTAGTGAAGTTTTACACACTCGTGCAAATAAAGACAGCTTCGCGTTTTGGCAAACACATTTTAAAGTCAAGTGTGCATTTGCATTTAACATTTTATAAATTTGTAAACACAAACGATTTGCACATAATTGCAGTGCATAGCCGTGAGCCGCACTCATAAAGAGTCACATACGGGTGTCCTGTTAGAGTCTGTGCCGGTGCACGGGTGAATTAACGGCGAGCGCTCGCGCATCCATCACGCCGGTGCTCAGGCAGCCGATACTGAAGCTCCAGATCCGCAGCGCCGCGCACAGCAACACATTCACTGCTGGCTGCAGAAGCCTAATTCATTTCCGATAGAAGCGCTCATCAATAGAGGGACATTAAAGCGAGAAGACACAGAGCTCATTTGTGTAACGTTGACTAAGACAGCTCTAAAGTGAGGCCATTACTTCTGCAGGCCTCTCTCAAAGATGTGTTTACATTAGAAACACCCTAAACACAACAACACCGATGGTAAGAATTAGAATAATTAATAATAACGTACCGGGCCTGCTATAACTTTCAAAAACGAGTCAAAATTCATATAGGCCTATTTAGCATTGTTTGTAGAGTTAAATATTTTTCATGTAAGCTAAAAATGTTTTTCGTTTGGTTACATTTAAATTAAATCATATATTAAATATTTAATATTAACTAACTACACAATTACAGTTACACAATTCTAAAAGCCAGATTAGGCAGAAATAACCCTTTAAAATAAACAACACATTTTTACAGCATGATAAATTACTGAAGGCACATAATTAAGTAATTCAGAGAATTTTAGAGATCCAAAATATAAAGCTTATATTAAGAGAAATAAAAATTAAAATTACAGCTATACTCAAAATAGAAAAGCTAATAATAAAAGTGTTAATAGGCTACCGATCGATTTGTGATCACTCCGAAGTGCATTTCTGCCATCTTGCAAGTTTAGATTAAACAAGATTTTTACATGACTACTATTTTTATATTATATTATAATTCTAATAATTATAGAAAATACCTGTGGTTTTAGGAAGGCGTCGACCGCGGCTCGCCGAACCTGCTGCTCCTCGCTTTGCGTTCCTTCTTCTCTGCACCAAAACTTTCTGACCTATGCGGCCCTCCTCACCCTGGGTCAGAAAACATAATTAATCAGTGTCAGTCGATATATTGATCAGATTTATCAATGACCACCCAAAAGGAAACACATGCTCTTCGTGCCAACGCAGGAGAGCTGAACAGTTACTCGACAGGAGCAGCACCAGTTACAAGAGAGCTGTTATGTTATAAATCTAAAAAATGCTTTAGTTTGCATGGAAAATTATTATAGAAAATATCAATAGAATATGATATTTAAAACAAAAATGATATTTTGACCAATTATATGTGTATATACGAGTATTTTCAATACAATAATCAAGCATCAAAATAATTGCATTTAAAAAAATAATAAAACAATTCTTATTAGAGAAGTAGGCAATTATGCAGGCCTTTATTTACAGTTATTAACACATGACAGGTTAGCATGCCACATATTTGCTGTTGTATAAACATTACATTATGAAAGAGGCCACGCTCTGTTTGGGTATTAATCTGGTAATCTTATCCTATAGTTAGTATAATTAAAAAATAACAATTTAATAATCATTTAAAACTCTCTTTTTCTATACATACATATATAGAGAGACAACCCCTCAGAAGACCTCAGATGATGCAAACCCTGCACCAACATACAAAACTACCACATTTTGCTTTAAATTTTGATCGCAACATACAATCATTACTGTTGATAGTGTTCACAGTCCATTTACATACATGTCATTAACTAACTACATGATTTTTATGGTACATTTACGCCATATGGACATCACCCTTACATAGTCATCACTGATAAGCTAGTGTAGTGTTAAGCTATAATGTAGAAAATTTACAAAGCTGCTTTGCAACGATTGGAATCGTGAAAAGAGCTATACAAATAAACATGGATTGAATTGAATATATGTGTCCCTTCAGCACAAAAGCAGTCATAAGTAGCACAGGTATATTTGTAGCAATAGCCAACAATACACTGTATAGGTGAAAATTATACATTTGTCTTTTATGCCAAAAATCACAAGGATATTAAGTAAAAATCATGTTCCATGAAGATATTTTGTAAATTTCCTACTGTAAATATATCAAAACTTAAATTTTGATTAGTAATATGCATTGCTAAGAACTTCATTTGAACAACATTAAAGATGATTTTCTCAATATTTAGAATTTTTTTTTTTTTTTTTTTTTGCACCCTCAGATTGACCCTTATGACTGGTTCTGTGGTTCAGGGTCACAGAGATGTTCATACATAATAATAATACAAATATATAAATTAATAATCCGAAAGCTATGCTGTTATTTTTATCATATAATATTTTTTTATATTATTTTTTAAGTATATATAATAGTATATATAGGCTAAGAATATCCTATAATAAAATAATTAAATATGCCATAAATGTGGCTCCCAGAATAGGAGAAAGCGAACTCTCGCATACAGTGATAGTAGAACGGGCGAGACTTCAGCACCACGGACAGCGCACGTCTTTCTCTCTCTCTCTTTCTCTCTCTCTCTCTCACACACACACACACACACACACACACACACACACACACACACACACACACACACACACACACACACACACACAAGCTCCTCTCTAGTTCAAAGACAGACGTGAGTCCCGCCTCTCGGTAGAAGCGCTGTTGTGCAGCGAGCGAGCTAGACGCGCACCGAACGCTCCGCGGCGATTTAACCAGGACAAAAGCTTCGGCGCGTCATGTTGGACTGACTAGCGTTGAAATCGATGGATTGGTTTTGAAATCGTTTCGGGGAAAATAAGGTCTTTTTGCGCAGCTCTCACGATGGAACTCACGATGGAAAACATGCACGGCGTCGCGTCGCACGCGCAAACGGGGGACCTGATGAATTCCTCGCACGGCAGACCGTCGTCGGCTTCCCACCGGGGCTTGGTTACCCACGGGCGCTCTGCGATGGTGTCCAGCATGGCTTCGATTCTGGAGGGCGCCGGTGAGTACCGGAGCGACCCCGCGCTGTCGGGCCACCTGCATCCCGCTATGACCATGTGCGAGTCGGGCATGAGTTTTTCCAATACTTACACCACCCTCACGCCGCTTCAGCACCTGCCACCTATATCTACAGTCTCAGATAAGTTCCACCACGCGCATCCACATTCGCATCACCACCACGCCGCGCACCAGCGCCTCGCCACCGGGAACGTCAGCGGGAGTTTCACGCTCATGCGTGACGACCGCGGCCTGGCGTCCATGGGCAACTTATACAGCCACTATCCCAAAGAGATGTCAGGCATGGGCCAGCCGTTATCCCCGCTCTCCAACGGCCTCGGTTCTCTGCACAACTCCCAACCAGCGCTGTCTGCCTACGGGCCAAGTGCGCATCTCCCCAACGACAAGATGCTCTCTCCAAGCGGCTTTGAGTCCCACGCGGCGATGCTTTCCCGGAGCGAGGAGCATCTCGCGCGGAGTTTAGGCGGCCACGGGCACGGCATGATCTCTAATCTCAACGGGATGCACCCACACAGCCACCTGCACTCGCAGGCGAACGGATCCATGCTGGCGGACAGAGAGCGACACGGCGGCGGCGGCGCGCACAGCGGCGGCTCGGGGCAGGTGGAGGAGATCAACACCAAGGAGGTGGCGCAGAGGATCACGGCCGAGCTCAAGCGATACAGCATACCTCAAGCCATCTTCGCGCAGAGGATCTTGTGTCGGTCGCAGGGAACTCTGTCGGATCTGCTGCGCAACCCAAAGCCCTGGAGTAAACTCAAGTCCGGCCGCGAGACTTTCAGACGCATGTGGAAATGGTTACAGGAACCAGAGTTTCAGAGGATGTCCGCGTTGAGGCTTGCAGGTAAGTCATCATCACCTTCACGTGGCCAGGATTTAGGAAATTTAATCTGGCAAAACAGTCAAAAAGTACACATTTTACACTCTTAAAAAGCATGCGTCTGATGGGGACATTGGATTTTACGCACTCATTGTGTAGGCAGATCAGCTCATTGATTAAAAGGACGCGTTTGGTTTAAACGTTCCAAACAAACTATAACTTGCAAATATGGCAGCAACGTTGACTGAAAATGTGGAAGTTTCTTAGGAAACTGCGCTATAAAATTATGCTAACCCGCATACCTTAAATCAATTTCTACCTGCTTTAACACATGAAAATAGTTTTATTGGTGTAAATTAATGTAAATAGGTCGTTTAAATAATATTTTTGACTTGAATCTAACCAGTTATAAATGTTACGATTTTTAGGCTTTCTTTTTAAGTCTAGATCTACCTGGAAATTACTGTAATTGGTGTAACCCGTTTTATATATAATTCAACCTATCTTATAAATCTATATGTAAACTACATTTTAACCTCTTTTTTGAATACAGTATTTTTATGCATACTTTAACCTATTATAAAGGTTCCAAAAGTGGAGTTTGAAAGAAGTGAAACATTTTGAAACCTTTCAGAGTACCGTTCTTAAAAGAATGTTTTTCTTACAGTGTAAAGAACGTTTTTATAATCCAATGATCCTTTTCACTCTTAAAAATAAACGCTTCAAAGAGGTTTCACATCGATGCCATAGAAGAACCAATTTTGGTTCCTTAAGATCCTTTCAGGAACTGTTCCTAAAAGAATCACATTTCATTAGTGTTTAATAATCTAAAAAAACTGGAAAGGTTCTATGGATATTAAAGACCCGTTATTTCTAAGAGTGCATGACAAAAAGATAAAGGCTCGAACTAGAATTACTGTATATGGCAGTTTTGTACCAAAAATATTAATATCTGGCAAAACACATTTATAAAACAATGCTTAAGTTTCTTTAGTTCAGTTCAGAAGCTTTTTTTTTCCAAACAGGGTCTTTTATTGAAACCTAAATATATAAATGTATGTAAAGAAATGATCTGGTGTTGTTATATTCAGGTTTTTTTTTTAAGTTGAAGTTATGATGTGAGAATAGGCGACACATTTACATCTTCATGAGGGCAAATACACAAGCAAATGTGCTCAAGACATTTCGAGACGAGTTTGGCTTTACGATAATGTCTTTTCGTCAAAGGGCCATTTTAGAGGGTTCCTTAATTTGTTTTCGAATATTATTTATAGCTCAACTGATAATCATGCAGTATCTGCCAATTTCTTTGTGTTGGAGTTTAAGGTGCATTACACTTTCGAAATGGAACCTAAAAATACCACTTAACAGTAAAAAGGCCTCTGATTTTAACGCAGGCCAAAGAACCCTCGTCTGGTGCGCTTTAGAGCCATTCTTCTTAACAGAGACGCTTTGGCTTTAAAGAGTGTTCCGGACTGGATGAGCATCAAACATTACAGAACGATTTGCTGTCAGAGGCTGATAAGAGGATGGAGCGACGACAGATGGAGGTCGCCGCTCGCGGGATTTCTCGCAAATGCTCACATTTGTGTGTTTTTTCTGGGTGTCCCTCGTCCTCGGGGTCCATTTGATGGCCCTCGACTCTCACCGGGGCTCAGAAAGACCTCCAGCTGATCGATAGCGCACTTTCCCAGCGTCCCTTTGAAATGAAGCACCGATCAATGCTCGATTCGGCTTTGTTTTAACGCGCTGTTTACGCGTCCGTTTCCACGCACGCGTGACGCGGCTGCATTTGCATGCATCCGAAGGGGACTTTGGATTTTACGCACTCATTGTGTAGGCAAATGAGCTCACTGATTAAAAAGATGCGTTGATTAAAACGTTCCAGACAAAGTATACAATGTGCAGTTTTCTTAGGATACCTAAGGTTAACCTGCAATTATTACTTTAAAAACCTACATGATTTAACACTTAAGAATAGTTGCATTGGTATACAGTACATTAATGTTTATAAGTTGGTTAAATAATGTTTTGGGGTTGAATAAAACCAGTTAAATAAATGTTATAATTTTTAGGTTACATTTTTAAGTCTAGAGCTACCTGGAAATTACTGTAATTGGTGTACTCTGTTTTATATATACTTTAATCTTATAAATCTATATATAAACTACATTTGAACATTTTAAACCTATATATACACAATATTTATGCCTGCGTTTACCTATTTTATATGTTTTATAATATAAAATATTTTTATTAAAAAAAATATTAATTAGAGAATTAGAAATAAATTAGAAATGTAAATAAATTATGCATCTAAAATATTTAATATATAATATTTTATTTATTTTGATTTTTAGGCCATTTGACAGTAACAATATTTTGACAGGTGCATGATCTCTGCAATATCATCATAAAAATGCATGAAAGTTAAGTGGTTACTGAGATTATATTTTAAATAATGGTAGTGTGCACACAAATTTAATTAAATTACATGAAAAAAGTGTTTATATGCTGAGATCTCAGCAATAAACACACAAAAGAAACTCAGAAAAAAAAGAAAAGGAGTAAAGAGCCTAATAAAAGCAAAAGTGTGGAAGCATTAGAACTGTGAAATACTCCACCGCATCTATTCATCATATTGATATTCCAAATTTATTAGTATCCTAATCAATAGGTATTCTCCGTTCAGCTTTTGGGGGTTGTGTGGACTGAGGCCCATGAGAGGCGTGTGGTTAGAGAGGGCAGCATTAGTGACCTGCGCCTGGACACATGTCCAATCTGTGTGCATTTGAATGTCTAATGGATCACTTGGCAACTGTGATTAATTGCTGCTCAGCACAACTAAGACATCCTCCCTCTCTCTTTCTCTCTCTCGCTCTCTCTCTCTCTCTCTGAGGTTATTCTGACTAACACAGCATTCAGATCAGCATCAGAGGCATGTTAGTCATCTCTTACTCATCTTTTCACAAAATTATACTTCCTAAAACCTACATGCATATAAGAATTAATAACCATTAATATCTCTGTCTTTCTATGTCTATATCAGTGTCTTTCTTTAATATCTCAATAATAGAAAATCACCTGTAATCTCACGTTTCTCCTCTTACTGTAAACTGTTAAAAAATCTCTCAAATGTAAGGTAAAAAAGAAACAGGCTTTAGTTGCCAGAAGCATAAAAATATAGTAACAACATTTTAAGTTTTACAGACTGAAATTAAATTTGCAGTAAACAAACAAACAAAAAAAAAAAAAAAAAAAAAAAAACAAGCTAAAAAATAAACAGGTGCGCAGTGTCATACACACAAACACAAAACAATAATGCAATAAACATTAATTTCACATCATAAAACCCTACATAACTGATAACTATTTCAGTGAAAAACTATCACACAGAGGATTCTGAGAATGTCCATTTATGGGTTTTCACTGTAAATTAAAAGATATGTATTTTTTCACTTCCAAAATTATATTTTGCTGTAAAATTACATGTAATATCCCATTAGATCTATTACAGTTTTTCACCATATAAAGGGACTTATATGGAGGAACCATTAATCAATTAACAGTCTTTTACTGTTAACATAATAATAATTTTGTTTTAGGAGAGAGTGCAATAATGTCTGCAATCAAAAGTCAGAGATCTCAGTATGAACTCAAACATTTCTCATTCATTTTATACCTGGATGACTAATAACTACTGGATAACTAGTGACTCACTCTGAGTCTGTTTAATGATTGTAGATGAAACATAACTGGAAACATCATTGAACTTCAGGTATAAAGCAGCAATATCATTTCCCTCAGGACACATCTTTTAAAAAGCAGCTGGTTTCTGCAAGGCTTTGGTGTGGTTTCAGGTCAGATATCTGTGTGTTTGTGTGCTGTATTACGTTTAGTCTGTTGAGGTCTGCGGTCTGAAATGGTCAGCATTTTTGACGTGCACTGCTATGACTGGCTACTTCACTGGCTTTGATTTACACACACACACACACACACACACACACACACACACACACACACACACACACACACACACACACTCTCTCTCTCTCTAAAACACCTTAAAGTGCATAAAATGCATTTTTATTTCCAAAGAACAACAGCAAATCTGCCCCATTAGTTGATCTCTCTCATCTACCTGAACTACAATTGTTTAATTTGATGCAGAAATAATTTCCCTGTAGAAATTACTATAAATTTCACAAACAATTACTGTACAAAGAAATGTCAAGCAACACGTTGAAATAAATTTGAAATTTCAAATAGTATTATACTAAAAATATACTCTAACAATATGTTTTATTTACAACTTTATTTTTATTTATTTTTTTATTGTGATACAGTCCATGTTTAAAAATGAATATGAAACCAAAAGATGATGGTAACAAGTTTAACATTTAACTGGACTAATATTTGATGCACAAAGATCCTTAATAAATGTTAAAATGTTTTATGTTTTGTACAGAACACCCTCAGACCATAAATTTAGTTTAGAAAGAATTTTTATTCAGAAATTTCTAGTAAATTTCACAAATAGTAACACATAGAACTAAAAGGCCTAAAATAGTATTTTCTTGTAAGACATACACCAATAATAATTTTTAGTGTTTCTGCTCCATAAAAAACTAAAATTGAGAATATTAGAGGCTAAAAATGAATTGTCTTCCTTATAAACGAAACCATAAACAGCCGAGGTCTGTTTAAGCATTTAATGTTCTTCAAACACTTTACAAGTGCAGAGATATTGATGCTCTGGAGGCTCTGGTAAATCCATCTTGTGCCGTGAAAACATCAATTGAGAATAAGCCTCTAATAGGGCTTTTTCACGGACACCGAGGGGGACATTCGGCTGTTTAATAACACACAAGAAACGTGAGGACAGTGTTACGCTCTGTGCTTAAAGAGACTGAATCAGAGACACAGCAGGAGACTAAAGCTAGTGAAGGACACTCGAGTCAAATCCACAGGAGAAACACATCACACATCGAAATCAACAATAAATAGTGTGTAGTTTTTAAATTTGTTCATTTTGATCATGTTACTGTTGCTGCAAGTATCAGATCAGGTAGAAACAACTATATACATTATATATAGCTACATTAATAAACATGGACTAACATGCACTAATTTACAAATAATACAAAAAAAATCAAACATTGTTAACATTAGTTAATGCACTGTGAACTAGCATGAAATATAATTGCTCAAACAAATATATTGCTCATTGTTAGTTAATGCATGAATTAATGTAAACAAATGAGACTTTATTATAAAGTGTTACTGATAGTCATAATGTTGTATAATGCACACGTTGTACTGCACTTTATATTTTCATAACCATAATGCACTGTAATACTTAATTATTTAGAACTTTAAAAAGCACACTGAAAGAAAACCCATGCAGTAAACCATCCATGTAATAAACAATGCATCTTTAATAAAAGTAATGCATTGAATGAAACATGATATTTTGAAAGAGACGGTATTTTCTTGTAAAACACTCCAATATTCTTTGTTTTATTTACAATTTTGATTTTTTTTTAAAAATGCATAAATAATATAACAAAATCAGGCATTAAAGAGTATTTTAGTGCATTACACGTATTTTTACGTTTTTATTTATTTATTTATTTTTTTTACAATTTTTGTGTGTACTTTAAGTCATCATGAATACATTCATGATGCATTATGATAGAATGTGTTCACTAATGATTTCATTAAATCTTTATACCTGCACTGCACATAACAGAGAGTGATTTTCACGCTTTATATGCAGATAATCAAACACAGCATTGGTAAATGGTTCATAAAGAAAGCACGGATGATAAAATAATGCATTTTCTTTAGAGAGCACAGAGATTCACCTAAAATCATTTCAGTATTTTCCAAAGGAAAGCAGCCGGACACTGAAATAAAATCACAGTTAAATTATCGACATCGTAAGCAAACAGCACAAGAGTGTGATTTATACAGTATTTATATAAAAATGCTACCCAAAGAATTTATACATGAACCGTACCACATTTTATCACATGTGCATCTGTATTATGATGTGTATTACTGAATACAAACTTAAAAAAATATATATTTGATAATATATTACTTAAACTGTTTTTATATTATATTATTCCGTATATTTAAAAAATAAAAAAAAACTAATGATCCGTAAAGAAATATATCTTTTTTGTGTAAGGGATTTACAAAAACAACTAAACAACTGTTAACAACTAATAATGTTTACAGTATTTAAGACAATATGATTCTACATTTATTTGCATCATTTGACTTTAAGTAAAGAATGTGATTGATTCTTTTAAATCTTTCCGAACATGATTAGCAACAACATAAGCACAAACTTCTCTAAATCACAAACGCTACAGTAAGTGTTGATTTCTACAGCACAAGAAACAATTCATAAAAGTGACATTAAAAGTGCATTAGCAGAAGTACAACAGCAACGTCTCTGAAAAATGACAGCAGTCTCTCATAAAGCAGCTACTGTATAAACATTAATGACATTATTCCACTGGCACTTATAAAGCAAAAGCAGCACGTCTGTTGTATTTAAAGCAGATCGTAAACATTTAAAGCTGATGAAGACTGACAATGAGAACAGAATACTAGTATACTACACACCTTACTGTACACTAGGATGCAAAATAGTATGCAAGCGCAAATACTTGCTGGTATGCCATATTTTGTCACATTGCATCTCTACATTGAACATTGAATTTAATGGCATTCAGTTATCAGTTATAAATAAGTAAAATAAAAAAGGAAGAGCCAAGATGATGTTAATATCAGCAGGTCATTTTGTATATTTTCCGGTTTATTTAATGTATGAAGTGAAACTATTAACTAGCTGAAATTTTTGATTTTTTTTTTTTATTCTGTTAAAATCTATTTTATTTCATGTAATGATTTTTTTGTTGTTGTTGTTTAATTTTAGTTTCAGGTTTAGTTGTAGTTATCTATAATAATCCTGAAACTGATAAATAAAAATGAATAAAAACGATACAGACATGTTAAAAATAAACTAATTAAAATACAGTAAAATTACTAAAACTTTAAAGTGAAGACAGAAAATATATATTAAAAAAAAATCGAAATATTAATCAAAATATTAACAAATATGAGTCAAGCGCATTGCATTTTGGGATACAGTACTCTATTTAGCATACTGTTGCATTCTACACATTTTGCCAAGATTTGCATACTAGTACTTATACTATATATATTGCAAAAAATAGTAAGCTTACAGGGAAATATTTCGCAGTATTTGGCCATTTTGAGGTTCAGTCAGTGAAAAACCAGTTTTGTTCAAACACTAATATTAGTATTCAATTCTGATCCCAAACCAGTGGTTGGTGAATTTTGCCTAGCAACACATGACCACGGTAACCAGCCAATAATAAACCCGTGCTATTGTGAGAAATGCTTGATTTTCCAAGTCTGAATCATCTCCGGACTGAACTGTGAACGTCAGCAGATGTGCGTCTCTCTCATTCACGTATGTTAGATCAATAACAGCCCACCATCCCCCTCTTCTCTCCATCCTTTCTCTCTTTCTCTGCAACACATCACAAAAAAATGACCCTCCATCCATTACGACTGCCACGCCGCTACTGGATTCGAACATTCACAGCAGCAGAACTGAATGCCAGATGAGCCTGATATATCTGAGATCTAAACGTTCAAAGTTTCATCTCTGAGCTTCACAAACCTCACTGTGCATATGAGAATATCTACTGCAGGAGCACTGCAAAATCTGCATCTTTTAGTCTATTTTAAATTCAGGTTGCAGTTCTAACTAAATACACAATACCAATACTGTCATATTTTACATTATGCTGTTTTTTAAAACCGGTTGCACACATATTATCGCACAGACTAAGTAACAAATCACAGCAATGAAAATAATGAACTTGGTGAATTTGTTTATAATTGTATAAAAACATTTTAGAGTTTTATATAGTATTTCCTCATTTGAAGTAAACATGCATCAATATTTTACATAAAATTATTACATTTCCTAATGATACAGTAATATTTACACTATGAACTTATACCAATTGAGTCCACAAATGATTATATTTCTTAGTATTAAATGGATTATTAAAATGAAATTAAACAAACGTAAAAAAAAGGCCTCCTAATCAATTTTTTACATAATATTATTTAATTTACCTTACAATACAGTAATATTTAACTATTGTGAAATTCCATTCGAGTCAAAAAATCATATTTTATCATTTTTGGCCTCCTAATCATCAACAGTTTACATAATATTATTATTTGTTCATTTGTTTATAATTTAGCACCACGACTATTCATGGAGAAAAACAAGAAAATTTAGAAAGATAGATGTTCATACATGATTAAAATAAAATTAAATTAAATGTACTCAATAGTATTTGATTAATAAAACCCATCCCAAATATATTAACGTAAGATTATTGATTAATTAAAACACCCAAAATATTCACATATAATTAAATAAATTTCATTAATAAAACCACACTAATATATCAGCATATAATTAATTTTAAAAAAAGTATTTGATCATTAAAACCATCCAAATATTCACATGATTAAATAAAAGTAAATAATTTTTATCACAAGTGCACTTGATTAAAAAAAAAATCCACAAAAATATTAAATAATATGATTTAATAAAATGTAATAAAATAAAACATGCCAAATATATTCAAATACATTTTATTATTATATGTGAATATATTTGGGGTGGTTTTATTACATAAAATGAAATAAAATGTCCTTATAAGAGCACTTGATAAATAAAGCACCCCAAATATATTCCAATATTATAATGATGCAGCAAATGATGAAATAAATACTCAAAACTGTCATTTTATCCGTATATAATCAGTAACTTACAAACCAGTTTCGTAGGCTGTTTTATATTCACATCATACTGACTGAAGCTCTCTCTCTCTCTCACACACACACACACACACACACACACACACACACACACACACACACACACACACACACACTTCAGAAGAATCCAAAACAAAACAGTATTTTCTTTTCCCATCTCTCTCCTCAAAAGTGTGGAAATGACGGTTAGTGTGTTTTAGAGGATCTCAAAACATGAAGCAGATGATGTCTGACATGAAAGCAGACGGCCATTGATTGAAGGAGAGCTTTGACTTTGTGAGGAGCGCAGGATGGAGGCGAGCTGCTGAAATGATCGATCGAGGCTTTAATAATTGATAAGCTGGAGGGAGGGAGACGTGGAGCTGCGTAACAGACTCATTGCCATGAATACACACGCAGATATTAACACTGAGGTGAGCAACGGCACAATGGATTCGAGAAGAGAAAGGAAAAACTGGAGCGAGAATCATGATGCTGCTGTGCGAGATGCTCTGCTGATTATCATTTGTGCCTGTCAGCAAATACAAGCGAGATCTGAAGGTTGAAGATGCGCTTGCATTGTGTTCACACAAAATAACACCATTTATCCTGCGTGCATGCATCTGATGAATAAAACCAGCACTAATATATTCACAATAAATCTGATTAAAAACACTCAAATATATTCACATGATGCAATAAAAAAATAATAAAATAAAACAAAAATAAGTGCATTTGACTAATAAAAATTCTATTAAATATTTTCACATATCATTATATAAAATCCCTCATAAAAGCATTTGATCAATAAAACACCCTAAATATGCAGATATCATTAAATAAAATGTCTCCATAAGACCATTTGATTAATAAAAATAACAACAACAAAAAATAATACAATAAAAGGAATTGCATATTAAATAAATTTGAAAAAAATGATATGTGAATATTTGGATGGTTTAATGAAATTAAATGTCCTTATTAGATCATTTGATTAATATAACATCACCACAATCTCCACACATCATTAAATAAATATAACAAATCTGGGATGGAGCGTTTCATTGATAAAAGCACCGCAAAAATATATTCACATATTAGTACATACATTTGATAAGTTATATGTGAATAAAATTGGCAAGGTTTTATAATATATGGTTAAATAAAATGTTGATTCCCAAAAATACAACAAAACTATTCAAAAAATATATATTCACATTATATTCACACGTCTTCATAAGAGAATATATAAGACTTAACTTGTTAAGAGGCAGATCCAGGATTCAAAACCTAATTAAAAACCAAGACAAAGTTTTGGGATTGCGAAACACTTTAAACCATTTAACAGAGTCTTTGATCATGTGATTCTTTATACTATTGGTCAGATTTCCCATTGAAGCTCAAGATGCTCTTCATGCAAATCATGCTGGAGAACAAGATCATCTGGCTATGTTTGCCACTACACGATACAAATTACACATGCAAATATTAAGATGCATTTTCATTAGTAAATTCAATTTGTTGTGCTAAAATAAAAAGTATGAAGTTAGAACAATGCAAAACGTGCACTTTACCACTAGTGCTCTGAGATATTTGGTGTCATAGTCTGTGTGTGTGTTAAAACACACAGGTGTGAATGTACATATGGCGGCCTGGTCACATGTTTAAATGCTTCTACCTGTGCATATGCAGGAAAACTGTGGTGTGTGTGTGTGTGTGAGGTTGGGTTATAGAGCGCGTCTGCGCTACACATTGTTAAGGCTTATCTGACTTGCACTGAATCTGTATTGATTTCCTTTCCCCTGCTCGCTCCTGCATCTCTGGGGCTCTCGCCAGCAGCAGCAGCCGCAGCCAGCCGTGCAACACACACACACACACGGTCGTGCAGACACCTTCCCTCCAACACCACCAGCTATCCCATTAACAGATCTGTCTCTGAAACACACACAAACACATGCACAAACACACACAAACATGCACTAACACATAAACATGCACAAACATACAAAAGCACGCACAAACATGGATAAACATGCACAAACACATGCACAAACATACAAAAGCATGCACAAACACATGCACAAACAAATGCACAAACACACATAAACATGCACAAACACATGCACAAACACACATAAACATGCACAAACACATAAACACGCACAAACACATGCAAACACATGCACAGACACACAAACATGCACAAACACATGCACAAACATACAAAAGCATGCACAAACACGCACAAACACATGCACAAACACACACATAAACATGCACAAACACATAAACATGCACAAACACATAAACATGCACAAACACATGTACGAAAACACATAAACATGCAAAAACATGCACAGACACATGCACAAAATTACAAAAACCTGCACAGACACATGCACAAACATACAAACACATACACAGAGACATGCACAGACACATGCACAAACACACATAAATATGCAAAAACACACAAAAACATGCACAGACACATGCAAATGTGCACATGACAGTCTGTGTGAGATGAACATACTAACACAACAGAGCTGTGTTCAGAATAGTATACTATTTCTGCAGTACAATATAAGCATTTTATACACAGTATGCACATTGCACATTTCAGCATGTTATCTATATATATCAATTTTTTTTTTATAAATGTATACATTAAAAAAAAAAATTAATCTCATTTTAATTCACATTATAACATTACATAATTTTATATTTATTTATTATTTTAATATTTATTTATTTATTATTATTTTTAATTACTTAGCACTTTATTTTGATAGTTTTTGTTATGGTATTCTTATATTGTATTGTTTCTAATTCTTCATTTCTGTGAAGTTCAATTAACTAAGTAATATTCGAGTAAAATAAGCTTGTTTTATTTAGTAAATTTGTCTGTTTTACAATGTATAGTTCATGTTACATTTACATGCGCAGTAAATACTACTTCATGTTTACTCATCAAACTGGAAAAGGAAAGTTGAGTGGAGCTCATTGCATTTTGGGATAAAGTATTATGCTTAATGTTCGGTTGTAACATTTGCATGCTAGTTTTTATACTACATATTGTAAAAATAGTAAGACTACTGCAAATTGATGCACAGCAAATTATCAGAGAGTACAACTAATTTTTCAGTCTGTGGGAGATACTAACATAACAGAGCTGCATTCAGAATACTATTACTGCAGTACAACTTAAGTATGCATATATATATATATATATATATATATATATATATATATATATATATGTGTTTGTGTGTGGTGTGTGTGTGTGTGTGTGTGTGTGTGTGTGTATGTATGTATATATTATATATATTAAATAAGTAGAACACACTATGATGTAGCATACATTTATCATTGCATAATGCATTCTGTTCCACATACTGTGTTTTTTTTATTAAAAAGTAAATGATTGCAAACATCCTGGAATATACTCCTCGTGTCACCTGCTCTCAAACACACATCATGAACACATTTATCAGGAATCATTTCAGTGCAGAAAACAGGCTTCACAAGCACTCCACTCTGCCATTGGCTGGGCAATCAGATAGTCCCGCCCCCAGAGGATGATTGACAGGAACTCAAACAAACAGATCAATGTTCTGAAGGCAACAGTGTTTCACTCTTCAGATATCAAACTACCAATGACTGACTTACAGTGAACACTAAAGTGATGCTTACAAAACATTTCAGCTTTAAATGCACATATTCTAATACAATAATTATATGAAAAGTTTTAATAGGACATATCTATGCGTCTCATATTTTTCTTTTACCATCACAAAATCAAGAATGAATACAGATATATAATATATAATAATATGCATTAGAAACTAGGAATGCAAACCTTGTCATATAGTTCAGACCTCAAATGCAAATTAAATCTGACAAATGCACATTTTAATTACTTAAAAACATGATAAACATTATGCAAATAATGTTTTTATACTCTAAAATGCATGTTTAGTTTGATATAAAACCGTCTATGGGATGTGTGTGTGTGTGTGTGTGTGTGTGTGTGTGTGTGTGTGTGTGTGTGTGTGTGTGTGTGTGTGTGAAATGTTTAGCGACAAAATCACACTCGAGAATAACACACATACATAAAAGAAAGATCTGCAAGTGATGGTTTGCTCTTGCAATGACTTCTTGGCTTTCAGATCAATCAAACTGTCTATGAATGGCGTTTAATTGAGCTGCTGGGGATGGATCTGGTCTGTCACATGTTTGTCCACTGAGAAATTGATTTTGGAGACCAGTTAGGAAAGCCACAAGACAAAGACGAACTCATCCTGACCTGGACAAAGAGAAAACCTCACTTACATTAGACAACAACTGCCTGAAGAACCAAACTCGCTCGCTGATATAGTTCATATTATCTGATCTAATTATAATCAGAAGGGCCTTCTAGTCTGTGTGAGATTTTCTAAAGATGTTTTAATGTAATGATCATAATGTATTTTAATATGAATGCGATTATAATGAAGCATTGCACATACTTTTACATTCTTTAAGCACATTAAAGCTAAAATAAAAAAAGAACCTGCGTCTTTACCTTTTCTCATTTTAAAGTAAGAAAATATGAACCTCTATTAAGACTTCATAAAACCTCAGTCTCATTAAATAAAGTTGATTCTAAATCAAGCCACCTGAAGGAATAAATTCAGATTATCTAGAAATAAAACATCACATTATATCCCTAGTAATGCATTTATTTAGCAGATGTGAGAAGCAATAATTTGGGAAATATTTTTCAACAAATCATTTAAAAAAATATTTCTACGCACGATCTAAAGCAGTGGATTGATTGATTATTTATTTATAATTAGCCTAATTTTTTAAATAATAACTGGCATTGAGAAACACACACAGATGACTTACTGAGGTCAAACTCCGTTTCAGTCGCATATGAGATGCTTGCGCAGTAATAAATTCTCGACATGTTTTGAATTATTCGAGCAGATTCACAAAGCAAATATTGACTACTGTCTGCATTCGTAAAAGTGCTATTTAATATCTAAAACAAGCATTACAAATATGAATTCTTCTGAGGTGTTTGAGACTATGATGCAGCCTGCATTTTAAATATCAATGCTTTATAATCCGAATAATAGAATATTTTGTAATTATTTATCATTATAATTTTGGTTAACTTGTTGACATAAAATATTATAGTAATAATCAGTTTTTAAACATGATTTTAATTCTTGATATAGGCTGTCAGATAACTCGTTTTTCTTCATTTCACAGAAAACCGCTTGTCATTTTATTTACTGAGACCTGTTATTATTATTATTTTTTTTATCTGTTATTTCCATTTAATTTTATCATTATTTACTCATCGCACGTGGTGACATTACGGACCTTTAATATCAAACGCACAATTCACCAATAAATTAATGTTTATGTGAGATCGTATTAAAACGTGACTATGGAAAATAATTAAAGCCTAAATCTTTTTTCTTTTTTTTTTTCTTTTTTTACAACGAAAAGTCGAAAAAAAAAATATTTTCATTTGTGCTGCTGACAGAAAAACACGAAGAACAGATTAGTGGGGCGTGTGCGCACTACATGGTGTCAAACACACACACACACACACTTAAATAAAAATCGAATTAAATTATCCACTTTAAACTTTATTGTTGTCAAACGCTCAGTGTATCGATGATGAACAAAACCAGCACAGCTTCATTTTTCCTTCGCTCACGCTGAACTCTTAAGATTAAAAAAAAAACTTTAATCAAGGGATTCTACAGAATTTTAATATTTTATTATACTATGTAACCAAATCAAATAGCCTAAGATCCTAAGGGATAGAGTAGCTACATTTACAATTATTATACAATTCAGAATTAAAGCCAGTCAACAATTCACTAGAGGAAACTTGGTTCCGTATTATGATTCTTAAAAACCCACTAGCATTATTTGGCCACGAAAAAAACTGTTGCAGTGATATTTTAAGCAGCAGAAATGAGCCGCATTGATCAAATATTGTTAATCTATAAACTCGCAGCAGCAGCAGCAGCATGTACTCGGTGTGTATTGTTGATCTGGTGTGTGTTGACTGGGCTTTGATTGACATGACTGTTTCTCGCCAGCAGTAGCCCGGCCCGCGCGGGAGAGGGTTCGTTTCACCGCACCCAAAAACAGAACCGCCCCGCCCAAGCCATCGATCCCGAGCCGAGCTGTTAGCGGCCTGGTGCGGTTAGTTATCGACCCCGTCCCCCGCCCTCTCCGCCACGACCACACGCACACACAGACCACACCCACCTCAGCAGACAGCATGCTCACAGATGTACAATAACTGTAAAGTTCATTTAATTGACTTTTTGAGGTTCAAGGCTACGGAAACTTTACAAAAGGATTTATTTTGCACAAATGGTTCTGCTAGAATAACCCAATCTCATGAATGTGCATGGTTTTTTTGGCGTTTGGCGTACTGTTTATACAGAGAAATTGACTTTGGCGTGCATTTTATATGCAATAGTTTAGATTTAGGGGTTTGGGGTAGGTGCGTATTAGCCTATATAGGCCTATGTACGCCAAATATGCGTGTCATATGCACGCCAAAGTCAGTAGCAAACAAAAAAACAAATTCGTGCTATTGATATGGATTTTCATGAGACCTATAGACTGCATTTTTAATTTAACGCGGATGAAACCGAGGCTGTGAGGGACAGACGTACAGTCATGGCACGCACTGTAAAGAGGTCCGAGATCACGTGTTTTCAAAACTGTTTTATGGAGTTTTTCTGAAAGATGTTGGACCAGATGAACATTCGGTAGGCCTATGTTTTTAAATAAATCCACTGAACGCAGTGTTTATGTCTATTCCAGCCTCGTTTTCATTCATGTCAAAAATTAAATATGACGCTAACGTCTAAATATATGACTAAAGTTTATTTTAATAAAGTAAATCTAATCCTAATCTGGCACCATTGCTTTGGAAGCAGTTTAAAAATACCTACACATTAAAATGTATAATGGATCGTTTTCTGAAACAATTATAATCCAATTTCCAATCTCAGTTTCATTACAGAAGCAAACACAAGAAGCATCTTCACAATTTTACACATCTTAAATGACTGGTTGAGTTTTTT
This sequence comes from Cyprinus carpio, assembly GCF_018340385.1. NCBI lineage: Eukaryota > Metazoa > Chordata > Actinopteri > Cypriniformes > Cyprinidae > Cyprinus > Cyprinus carpio. The sequence goes on along the minus strand of NW_024879270.1, from coordinate 1,488,094 downwards.
TTCTTCTTTTTTTAAAGCAAGAACATGTTATTATACTACCTAGAAAGCTTTTTTAGAAGAATAATTTTGTAGTGTTTTTAATTAAAGGGTTAAGCAAAAGAATACGAGGTTGTGATGAATAGATTAGTTAGATTAATGAATGAATGAATATTGATTTAGGCGACTCTCATATTCTTTAAAAAAACTGCCATATGAACTCAGAAGAACATAGCAAATATAAATAAAAGGACAAACTGCAGCAGTTTATACTCATGCATCTGAGTGATAAGATATCAATATGAGCGCTTACCATTGGATTACAAAACTAAACAGACGCTGCCCATTAAAATGTCATCTACAAACATCACACACACATTCCCGCACTGAATGTCTTTTCTGTGATTATGCGGCTTTTCACATGAGCTACAGTCAATATGGATCATTTTCTTATTTTATCAGTGCGGGTTTATTTAGTCTTGATGTCACAGATAACCTTCAATGTGCTGTCTAACATATTTTAGTGTCTGAAATTATTTAAAAATGGCTCCCAATTCTGATGCAATTACGTCTGATTTATTGCAACCGGCATTAATATGGAATAACAGTGAAACTGTTAAAAACCAAAAATGTTCAGCAAATTATGGCTGTATTAAGGGGCTGCACACTGTATTATTATTGAGCTGGAGATGGCGAGTTATTAAACCTGACACAAGAGCTGCTGTGTGACCTAAATACATGCTTCATGGAAAGGTTTTAAAGCAAAGGTCAATCGATTCCTGGACTATTCATTTGTAAGAAAAAGGGTTAAAAATGAAGCAATTGAATGCGGTTGTCATAATAAGCGACAATAAAAGGGTTTATATAGGTTTATAACTCTTTTGGACCTGGAGGAGAGATCATTCCTTTGCTTTGACAGATATTATTTAGGCTATGCAACCAGACTCGCTTTGATAAGGTTAATCGTATAGAAACGTTATTTGGTTCGTTTGTGAGATGAAATGCATCGTTCTCTGGGGTCTAAAATAAATATTTTTTCCCGATAGGTTTCAGCTTAATTCTTTTTATCTTAACAGATATAATATTAAAATACTCTGCTACAGTAAGCATTTCCCTTTTCGAGGCATGTAGATCAGCATTTTGTGGTGTTTCTGGTAATTATTATTTGCTCACAGTCATGCATTGCATCGCGTTCATTCGCTAACGTTCCAAGCTTGAGATCTGAATAAACTGTGTGTGAAATTATAGTGTTACAGTGTTTTAGGTGTATATGCATTGTCTTAACACATAAGTAAAGGAAAGTTGTGTCTACTCGCCCGTTGCAGTCTTCTGTTTTCCATATAGGCACTGTCCGCTTGGTTTATGCGCAACATCCAAAGACCTCTGAAGCCAAATTACATTTTTTATTAGGGGAAGTCCTTCATATTTTCCGCCAGAAATCCCACCTGTACTTTTAAAAATGGCGGCTTTAGACACGCCAATGACATCAAACATTATTGGCTCGAGCGTCTCTCACACGCACGTGGCGACGCGACGTTAAATTGAGTGCAAGCGACTGAATGAACGCATATTTGATTGCAGACTCATTTCCGTAGTGTTTTGCACGTGCACTTGCTCTAGTGTTTTCTTATTCTTGCGTGCACTAGTTTGTTTAATGCTTCTTGTAGCCTATTTTTTATATTCTCATATGCATTTGCAAAATAAACAGGCCTACATGTGGCGAAATACTGAGTGAATAATCAGTTTTAGCAGGATCATATTAGCTTATTTTTCTTGCATAACGTCTCCTGAATTGTGATTCAAAGTAGTAGAAATGATAGCCTATTTTTCATCTTTAAGACCAACATTTGAGTGCAACCAGATAATCAAATGTTCGGCCATTATCATGAATGTATGAATAAATAAAGCAAGAATACTCTCGGTGGACTGTATAGTAAATGTAGGCTGCTCAGTGTTTTGAGTATCTGCTGGTTGAATGTTAAAGTGCGTCTTTCTTCTTTCTGTCTGCGCTCTGCTGTTGCCTAAAAGCTGCAATGATCGATTTTCCTCTGTTTTCTCTTGAGCACGTGGTCCAGTAATCAGGGCCCCTTCCCAGGCGATCGATCCGTATTGATCCCCCACGGAGCGCGTGACACCGGGAGGAGGCTGGTGGGAAAGAGCCGAAATGATGCTCGATACAGAAACAGGAGACAATCGGACAAAAGCGCTGTAAATATGGGTCAGAGAAGAGGGAGAGTCCTCCTCAAATCCTGCGCTATATCGTATTTTTCTTCATTTGAGCGTTAGTCACCTCTCCGTATATGATTCGCTGAAGCAGATGAATCTGTCTTAACAATTTGAACAAACCCTAACCTAAAATATACAGAATGCTTCTAAACGTTTCTCATTAAAGTTTAAGTGATGTACATACCTCTATAAATAATTTAAATAACATAGTGAGTATTAATTATGCTAGTCTATTACATAGATACATAGACAGAACAATAAAATAGATAGATAGATAGATAAATAGATAGATAGATAGATAGATAGAATTATGGATAGATGGATAAAATGATGGATGGATGATAGATAGCTAGATAGATAGCTAGATAAAATTATGGATAGATAGATAGATAGATAGATAGATAGATAGATAGATAGATAGATAGATAGATAGATAGATAGATAGATAGATAGATAGATAAAGTTATGGATAGATAGATAAAGTTATGGATAGATAGATAAAATTATGGATAGATAGATAAAATTATAGATAGATAGATAGATAGATAGATAGATAGATACAATGATGGATGGATAGACAGACAGACAAATAGATATATTGATGGATGGATGCATGGACGGACGAACGGACAGACAGATGGACTGATGGGTGGATGGATAAAATGATGGATGATGGATAGATAGATAGATAGATAGATAGAACGATAGATAGATAGATAGAACGATAGAACGATAGATAGATAGATAGATAGATAGATAGATAGATAGACAGATGCATGTATGAACTGCTGTAGTCAGTATTCTGCATGAGTGATTAAGTGATTGAGTGATTCGGCATGTTGGTGTGTATTTTATTGGTGTATGTGTACAGTATAACTGTGTGAGTGTGTGTGTGTGTGTGTGTGTGTGGTGGTATATGAATATGATGGATGAGTGAGCTGCAGCTTTAGACGGCAGCAGTAAACAGATTTGACTGTGTAGGGTAGATCGATTGGCTCATGGCTCTCTGTAATTAGACATACAGCGCTCGGCCTGGCATCAGCCTCCTCAGCACAATCTCACTGGGGGAACCCTCACACCGCAAGAGTGTGTGTGTGTGTGTGTGTGTGTGTGAGAGAAATACAGACGCATGCAAGAGAAGCAATCGCTGAATTATACAGTGAGAATCAGAGAGGGATGTTCTGTGCATTAGCAGATGATTAGGTTTGTTTTAATGAATGGTAACATGCAGGACTGTAAAACACTGACATAATGATTTGGTTGCACAGACAGATTGTCCTGCTCTCTGTGGTGCTTGATGCTAAAAGCGGAAAGTGGTTGGGCTTTGGTGTATCATCGGTAGTGTTTTATAGAGTCAGCTGTGAGCACGAACACATGAATGTAAATCCTCTGGATGACTGCAAACTGCTCGCAGAGGCAGAGTGGATTTTGCCCGAGGGCTCTCAAACATGAGTCCCACAGGATACACACTGAACACACACACACACACACACACACACACACACACACACACACACACACACACACACACACACACACACACACACACACACATACACACACACAGACACACAGACACACACACTGAATATATTGGTTTGTGCTTCACTACTACAAATATATTGGTCAAATATATGTCAAAAGCACATTAAATGCATAGACCTGCAAAATGCACACTCTTAAAAATAAATATATTTATTGGCATCAATGGTTCCATGAGGGACCTTTAACATTTATGGCAACACCAAATGTTCTTTATGGTGGAAAAGGTTCTTTAGATTATTAAAATGTTCTTCACACTAATAAAATATGGTTCTTTTTAGAACGGTTCACTGAAAGGCTCTTTGGGGAACCAAAATGTTTTATCTTTTTTTTTTAAATTATGTTTATAGTTTTTTTTTTTTTTTAAGTCAAACACAACATACAAAATACCGAATAATCTAAATGCAATAAGACCCTTAGGACCACTTTCTCAAACAAAATAGCCTCAAGAGGTGAAAGAGGAAGTTTAGATAAACAACCACCTTGCAGGGTCTGAATGTAATGTCTAACTTGTAGGTATTTAAAGAAAGATTTAGTGGGAAGGATACATTTCTGTTGTAGCTGCTCGTAAGACATGAATGTGACCTCCTCATAAAACTCATCTAATGTTTGAATGCCTTGATCTTACCACTGTTTGTCTATGCCATCTTTGAGAGCAGAGAGTAGAGAAGGATTGTAATAAAAAGCATAAAATAATTTTTCTTTGCAACCTTTAGTTTAAAGAGTGTAAGGTAGATTTAATGTAGTAATTTAGGCTTCACTGTCTGAAATGTGTTATTATTTGTTGTGTATTGCACATTTTGGCATATCTGGGGACAGTATGCATGCAATATACTTCAGAAATTATAATCATTACAAATGACTATTCTATAAGTAGCGAAATGATTTCCTGTGCATTATGTCATTTAAAGTGGCAGTTCTATTGTTTTGGGGTTAATAAGCTCAGAGACATAAACATATATATATTTTTAAATATATCAACATTTATACCCAGCTAACAGGTAACATTCTCTAAACATTCTGACGGTTCTCTTAAAGGGGACCTATTATGCAAAAATCCCTTTTATAAGGTGTTTGAACACAGTTATGAGAAAACAACCAGCATATAATGGTAAAAATCCACCCACTCATTTTTGTATAATACCAATAAATCATAAACAATCTTTCCAAAGGAGCGGTTACAGATTCTCCCTCTGTTCACATCACTGAGGGGGAAAAGTCCTGCCCATTTGTGATGCTCTCTGCTCTATTAGCATAGACCCCACCCTGAGTGAGAAGCAGCGGTCTGTTATTGCTGTTTTCTTGCTGGAGATACAATGTCAGCACCAAAGAGGCATTACAGCCTCTACGTCAATACCAACGCTTTGTGTGCTTACGTCAGCTCCAGACAAAGAAAGTATCACACATTTGTTTTCCGAATTGCCTTTCTGAAAGAGGTTCTTAGCACTCTGTAAGGCTAACTGCTAAAGCTATCATTGTCTCTGCCTGTTTTCACTGATGCTGCCTTCACGTGCTGCCAGAATGATCCTAAATAGGAATGTGGTAGTTAAAAATTGCATATGAAAGCAATGCGAAGTCAACTGCTTGAATTTGCTGAGTTTGTGATAGCATGCAAAGGCACCATGAGACCACTATGTCGTTATTTTTATCTTGCCGTGCTCCCGTCTGTGTAATTCATAAACGCTCATTTATTATGCACAGTACAATCAGATGACTGACTTTGAAAAAGAGTACATTTTAAGATAACAGGCTTGTACTAAAAGTGGAATGTTTATTTTTATCCTGGAGCATGACTTCTTGAAGCTCCGCCCTCTTCTGAAAAGGGGGCTGGAGCACCAGCTCATTTGCATTTAAAGGGACAAACACCAAAACAGCAAGTTTTGGGTCATGCTCTAAAAGTGGCAAATTTAATAAGCTATAAAAAAAACTTTACATATACACTCTGGGGACATCTTGTAAAATATGAACAAATGTTCTTCCAGTAATATTCAAAGAACATTTTCTTTGAACATTTTCTAGTCTTTAATAAAGTTCTCAAAACATTAGCATAAAAATATAATTTATACATCGGTGATAGAACCTTTTTGTTTAAACTTTTGATGCTTGTCAGACATTTTTTGTTAGGCTAGTACTTGTTTCAAACCATTCAGAAAACATTAAAAAGTAACATTTCGATAATGTTTGCAAAATGATAAAAAGGAATGTTCCCTTAACATTCAAATAACCAAGAAAAAAAACATTAATGGAATGTTTGTTTAAAAAGTTCTCTGGACTTTAATAATGTTCTCAAAACATCATTATTTATACATCACTCATGGAACGTTTTTCTTCAAAAACATGTTGGACGTTCATCAAACGTTTTTTAAATGTGACTACGTGATTCAAAATGTTCAGGCAACATTATAAAGTTATTTTCTTTTCTTATATAAAATGATAAATGGCAATGTTTGCATAACCAAAAAAAAAAAAAAAAAGTAATTTTTTTTTTTTTTTACGTTTTGAGAACATTCTGGGAAAAAAAAAAAACATTTTTGTTAGCTGGATATAAATTGATATAGTGTGAAGAGAAAAATAAAAAATTTCTAATCACACTGTCATGGTGTTAGATATTTTTAAATAGTATTTCGGACTAGCTATATGCATATAGTGCTTTAAAATAATGATTTGTTTATTAAGTTTGCTCTCAATTCTGAACACTAGCAGACAGAAATAGCACTCAATTAAAAGACTCCTGGTTTCACAGTTTCCTTCATCAGCTTTCAACCATTTGCATGATTTCATGGATGTCGAATTCTTGTATTTTCACTCGTCTCTTTCTCTGTGTCTCCTCCTGGCAGCCTGCAAGAGAAAGGAACAGGAGCAGCACAAAGACAGAAACATGGTGCCCAAGAAGCAGCGTCTGGTCTTCACCGACCTGCAGCGGCGAACGCTCATCGCCATCTTCAAGGAGAACAAGCGGCCCAGCAAAGAGATGCAGATCACCATCTCGCAGCAGCTGGGCCTGGAGCTCTCCACCGTCAGCAACTTCTTCATGAACGCACGCCGCAGATGTGTGGACCGCTGGCAGGACGAGCACGCGGTCAGTCCCGGTCAACCCGGCACCTCGGGGACCACTTTCTCCAAGGCTTGAGCGTCTCGGATGCGGAGAAACCTGTGCCAGATGCTCAAACATCTGAGCAGCAGCAGCTGATGATGATCTACGGTGCCCATCAAACCTCACAAACCTCTTCCGTGCACGGCGGATGTGGATGAATCGTTTGCATTTGTTCTTTTAATTCATTAATCCTTGTATGTCTTTCTCATCGTGGATATTTTCGGTCATTCCCCCACCTGTGCTTGATATTTGAGCTGAAACATCTCTCATCTCAGTCTCTGGATTTAGCCGAGCAGAATATTCTCTCTCTCATAGAGCAGCAGAAGGAAGGAAAAGAAGGCAATACGTATTTTAGCACACAACCCTTGGTTCTCCACTCCTTGACCTCTGACCTGTCCTTGACACATCAGGATATTTAAAAACATATCTAGATATTCATATATTCAGTAGCTTCTCAAATCACGTCAGACACGTTCAGGTGTCTGGCCGTCTCAGTCTGTACTTTCACTGCCAGCGTGGCACCTTGTTCTTGCTCCAGCACAATGATAAAGGGATGCAAAGAATCAATCAGTCCTCTGTATTGGCCCCTAAAGAATCATTTCACCCTAGGGGCTCTACAGAGTGCTTCATCTGCACAGAGCAACGGCGCCACCTCCTGGAGAACCCTAGAAACTCACGCTTCGTTTGCTGCAGGACATGCTTGCTGCCTTCAAGTCAGTGCGGTTTTAGCATTACTCATATACAATAATAGTTCTTTTAATTAGTTTTTAAAACTAAAAGCTCCGTCTTAGATTCCAATTTAAAAAAATTTGTTGTGGTTTTGTCATTTTTATTAATTTTTAAAACTTAAAAAAAATATGTGTATATAGTTTTTATAAATTTTATTTCAGTTTATTTTAATATTGATATAAATTTATTTACATTTTAAATGTTTTATTTTTATATTTCCTGCTTTCTTTACAATTTTAGTTTTGTAATTTTGATGCGTTATTTTTTGTTTTTAATGTCTATATAGTTTTTATTAATTTTACATTAGTTTTAGCTTTATTTTAGTATAATGTATATACGGTTCTTTTTATTTTGAATTAATTTTAATTTTAATATTTTTAATTTTAAAGTTTTAGCAATTTTTGTTGCATTGTTGTAATTTTATTAGTTTTTTTAAATATGTCTATATACATTTTATTCACTTTTATTTCAGTTTTAGTTATTTTAATACTTGATGAGAAATGTTGCCTTTGCAACTAGCTGAAATAAAGTAAGTTTTAATATTTAATTTCTATTAAGATTTATTTTATTTCAAGTACTGAATTTTTATTTTAATGTATATATAGTTTTTAGTTTTAGTTATCATTAATAACCATGAATCAAGTCAATTTACAATGAGAGCGTTTAGCATTTTCTCATTATTTTTATTGCAATTTTCAAACTCTCAAGTAGTAACGTCCCAGAAAGACTTGGAGGCAGCATGAATCTGTCAGATGTCAGGACATTTTCTCATCCAATGCTTTTTTTCCAACATTCATATCTTATATCCAAAGGTATTTTCCGTTACCAAAGATGAAACAATCAGTAACCAAACACAGAGTAAAAGCTGTTCGATTATTTTTCTCCTGTTTGTGGAGACCTACAGCTTCTAGTGGCCAAACCTAAAGGTATAATGTCACTGTATGATAATTGAGTGCCAACGACAGATGCCTTAATGATAATCAAAGGATGTTTGTGGCTACAAGCCGCCCAACCCAAAGACTCCCTTCCTTTCCCATGAGTCTGTGCGGGAGAATTCGACAAATCATGCAAAATCCTTCCCACAGGGGCTGAGAAGCACTCATCCGTTGTTTTGGAAGCCAAATCGCTCCATTTACCAAAACGTACTGAAAATGAATCTGTAAATATTACGCTCTATCTTTCTTCCTTGTTTTCCTTCTCTCTTTCTCTCTCTCTCTCTCTCTCTCTCTCTCTCTCTCTCTCTCTGTTCCTCTATAATAATGATGCGGGTAAAAATAGTTACATAGACACAAAGTTTGTATTAAACGTCTGGACTCTTTGTGCTCTGTTGTGCATAAACTAAGTGTAAAGAAGCACCTTGCGACGACGAGAAACAAAGAAAAAACGGATTGTTGTGTATAAAGAACATTTGCGGAGAATCGGACTCCTGAAATCTGAACTCTCGCAGCAGTAGAGATGGATATTGTCTCTTTGTCTATCAACCCAAAAGGTTCCTGCGGGTGAAAAGGCCCTTCTTGATGCGTTCGCCGGGTGATGGTCATCTTTGCTTACTTGCTGTCTCGCTGTCCGGACAGGTAAGACAGCAGATGTATGTAGCATTTTCAAAGAGAGCATTGAGCCACGACCAGGCGAAGAGCGAGTTTTTCTTAAACAGTGTCATTGCAAACTCTGATGTGAAGCAAAAATGTGAAAAAAAGCGAACACACACCTCGTTTGTAGTGAGAATCAATGTGGCTACCTCACAGAAACACAGTGGTGTGTGTGATACAGCCACTGATACCAAAGATTCTTCTTCAGCCTGCCAGTTTAACCATCATCATCATCATCATCATCATCACCCGTCTGTTGCTCACAAACACACACATACACCAATGTGATTTAGTGCAGCGATGCATTTTCCTCTTAAACACACAAACACATTTGCGTAGCTGTCTAACTGAGGACATACAGGAATAGTTCACTTAAAAATGAAAATTTGATAATGTGCTCACCCTAAGGCCATCTAAGCTGTAGATGAGTTTGTTTCTTCATCAGATTTGTAGAAATGTAGCACTGCATCAGTGTCTCAGCAATGGATGCTCTGCAGTGAATGGGTGCCGTCAGAACGAGAGTCCAAACAGCTGATAAAAACATCACAATAATCCACAAGTAATCCACAGCACTCCAGTCCATCAATTAACATCAGGAGAAGACAAAAAATGAAACAAATCCAGTATTAAGATGTTATTAACTAAAATATGAGTCCATAATCCATAATAACACTTCCTCCAGTGAAAAAGTGTTCTGGTGTGAATCAGGAGAGAAATCTGCACAGATCAAGCACTGTTTAAACAGCTCTAAACAAATATGTGTCTGGATTTTAATGTGAGAGACAACAAGAGATGGGCTTTATCACTGGAGGAAGTGTTATTATGGATTATAGACTCTATGTATTTGAGTTAAAAACATTTTGATGTATTTGTTTGAGCTTTTGTCTTCTCCAGATGTTAACTGATGGACTGGAGTGCTGTGGATTATTGTGATGTTTTTATCAGCTGTTTGGACTCTCATTCTGACGGCACCCATTCACTGCAGAGCATCCATTGCTGAGACACTGATGCAATGCTACATTTCTACAAATCTGATGAAGAAACAAACTCATCCACATCCTGGATGGCCGGAGGATGAGAACATTTTCCTCAAATCAAAATTTTTGGTGAACTGTTCGCAACTTAATCTCACAATTTTGTCCTCAAACTAAGGTAAACACACACACACACACACACACACACACACACACATGCACACAGAGTAGTCAGACTGCATTATGCCACGGTGAAGGAAGTGGCAACTATGCAGGACAAGTTGAGTGCCTTTTTCCTTCAACCACGGGTGGAATTGCTCTGGACACACACACTCACACACACACACACACACACACACACACACACACACACACACACACACACACACACACACACACACACACTTTTAAAAACATGTATTTTACATAGCTGCATATTTTGCATAAAAACAAGGGACTCTGTTTCCATTCTGACAAAGAAGCACTTTGTTTTTGTTTTTTAATGAAAGTAGTTGTTTTTCTATTTGCTGCATCTATTTATGTGTATTTATTTCTCAATGAAGTGTGCAGGAGTCACAGACGAGCAGTTAGTGATGCTTAACATGTGATATTACTGTAAATGTAATGTGCCGACGCCTCTGGATTCACACACACACACTTCCAACAGAGCTATTTTTGTGTAATTTACAGTATTCTGGAAGTGTGTGTTTGTGATAATTGTGTAAAACTGAGGTATACCTGCACTGTCAGTGGTCGTCCAATCATATGCCTCCATCGGTTATATTCACAGACATTCGACCAATCATGTCATTTCACGCTGGCAGGCACGTGTTGACAATGAGAATTCTGATATACCTCAAACACTTGTAACGTAAAGGTAATCTGACGAAACAATAACGATGATAGTAGAAGATAATACTGCTAAATAATAGTTTTGGAAATATTGTGACTTGAAGCTTTTTACTGTTCTGTACTGTCTTGTTGAGTTGAGTAATTTCCCTGTTCGTTTTTGGCATGCTCCCTCAAAATCAGCCATTTTTAAGTGCGAACTTAGCATTTAAGTGGCGTCAGAGCAACTAGAAAACATTCTGGCGTCACCATATGAAACCTTTGACCACGGGAGTCAAGATTGCCTGAAATTATCCAAAGCTTGTGTAGTAGTTAGTTCTTTTGAATGATGAAAAACACCCAAATGAGCTTTAGAGACCAAAGTAATATCATGGGACAAATTGCTGTACACTTTTTTGTTTGATTTTAAATGTTACGTTTCTTTTTCTCCCTCTTATTTACTTTATTGACCCATGTTTCTGTCCATAGGAAAATGCATTTCAGTTGAATTAGTGTTTGTTGTGCGTGTTCAAGTGATATTTAAAAGACCAAAAAAAAAAAAAAAAAAAGATAATGAAAACCAGCTCTTCTGTTGTTAGGGAAGCGCTGGTGATTCTTTTATGCATGGCTATTAATCTAACTGTTCAGAGACAGGACGACTCGTACGTCATGGTCAGGGAGAGGAAGGAGGAACGTAGATTTGTCCAACGGGGGAACAATTCAATTTAATAATTTTTTTTTTTTTTTTAATCTATGTATTCATTTATTTGCTTTGACAATCTTGTGTTCTCCTTCTGTCCCACCTCTATAAATGAAATTTCAGTGAAGTTAAATCGAGGTTTTGGGGGTTTTTACTAGACTGTCTGTTATACACACACACACACACACACACACACACACACACACACACATACAATTATTTGGTAAATATCACTAAGAAATGTCTGGGTCATATTTCAATTTCACACTAAATCAAATTAATGCATTAAGAAAATAGAGACTTTTTATGACCAGTACTTTTTTTTTTTGCATTAAGGCATTACAATAGTTAAAAAATAATAATTATTAGTGTGCATACACACACACATATATATATATATATATGTGTGTGTGTGTGTGTGTGTGTGTGTGTGTGTGCAATTATTTAATAAGTACATTCCTTATAAATAACATAACATTTTAATGTAGAATAATATTTTTTACAATAATATAATTTTGCCTTTCCTTTGATTTTAAGTGAAATATGAGCTGGACGTAGATTCACTCTTTTATCTGTCGATTATTCTTTGATTTAACCTGTGTGGTTGTATAAACAACAGTCTGTTTCCAGTCTCCTGAGACCCCTGCGGACGAATCCTCCTCCTTCCTCTGCTACCAGAGAATCAATCAGAACCATGTGTCTTTGTGATGGTAGAAGACAATCAATTTCCAATAAGGGGAAGAACAAAAGACGAGAAAGAAGGCTTGAGAGATAGTCTCTGTAAAGACTCGAGACTGGGAAAGAAACGCTGTGAGCGATGTGCGTTTAAACCATCCACCCATCAAGAAGGCATAATATAGATTTTTTAGCAGATTGCCATGGTAACTATTTCAGAACAGCTCTGATTTGAGTAATTTTCCAGAGAGGCTTTTAGACCGAAGATCCTTCCAAATGCTTATGATTCCTCTCATTGTGTGAAAAAGACTATTCTGATTGTTTCATGGAAGAAAGAAACAGGTTTGGACTGACGTGAGGATCCAGTTAACATTGAACTTTGGCTAACTTTTTTTTTTCTGAAACATTTCAGTGCCTCTGATGTTTTACAGAATGTTTAGAGAACATTTAAAAGTAGCGTTTGCAAAGAGTAACGTTCTTTAAACAGTCTTTTATACTATTTCAGATCCCTTACAGAGAAACCACATTCATTTCACGTTAAAATAACACTGGAAACACACGGGAAATGTGATTTTAGAACATTATAATGGTGTAAATTTGTGATATGCAAATTCCCTTCTGATCTCACATGTGGGTTTTCTGTAATGGTTCATAACTCAATGGGAACAATTAGCAAAACATTTTAGAACGCATTTTGTTAGCTTGGTTTGTATTTGAGTGAGCCGTTCCTTTAAAATAAGATTGTGTGTTTGGATAAAAGGTGAACCATTTTACGTGTGAGACAGTGAGTTATTTACCTGCTGTTTCTGAAAGAATACAATCCATCTGGACAGACATTTGGTGATAAGCGCTGCACTGAAAGCTATGCAAGAACCTTCCCAAATCCCGCCATTTCCTTCTCATATTCCCGCCAATTTACCCTCGATTGACGTCATCCTCACGTGACTCGGGGTATTGTGATAGAATGCCTGATGAGGACACACAGCACATGTGAATCCCATATCAAATATAATATCACTACGATTCTCCAAAAAAGTGCCTACGCTCAACTCACCAGTACACTCTGTGTTCTTCTGCCCCGATTTGTGTTCACGTGAATCCTTCTAATTATACTCTATACCTGATCTCATGAAAGTGCGTATCGATGGCACGATTTTCTGTTTCTATTTGGCATACTATTTATGATGCACAGAAATTGACTTTGATGTGCATATGATACGCAATGGTTAGGTTTAGGGGTGTGGGGATGGTGCGTGTATTATGTAAGCCAAAATGCGTATCATATGCACGAAAAAAACTGCGTATTATATGCACGTCAAACACGTGCGTATCATATTCACTCCAAAGTCAGTTTCTGCCTATAAACAGCACACAAAATACAAAAAAAAATCGTGCTATTGATATGCATTCAGGGCAAAATGCATCTTTATTATTACCGAGGGAGCTGTGAGAATAAAGACGCGGTCGCATTTAGGCTACCGTTCAGGCCAAACCAAGCCATTCCAATAAATTCGAATTCCAACTTGGACACTGAAAGTAGGAATATCCCAAATCCGACTGCTATTGGAGCACTGAATCACTGTAGTTTTACATTAGGGATTTGGTCAAACATATAGCCGTTTCATCTACCGCATATACAGCTTTTGACGTGTTTTGTCTCCGTCATTCTCTGAGCGTTTTGTTTCCCAGTCTTGATCTCAATGGTTATGAACGCCTGTTACTTACAATATGTTCATATGCTGAGTCTTTTTAAGATGGCTAAACCTGAGTGATAACAGTTACAGAACATCAGTGGACTAAAAAGACCAGTGTGGGTAAATACAATTGTGTGTTTTGAATAATTAAGGAAATAAAAAAATTAAAAAAATTGAAGGAAAACATTTGTTTCATCTTTTGAGTGAATCCACAGAAACACTGTAGTCACACACACACACACACACACACACACACACACACACACACACACACACACACACACACACACACACACACACACACACACACACACACACACACACACATCTGTTCTGGACATGGAATGTCTTTATACAAAGTGACAAAATATTTATTTACTTTTAATGGGGAAACTTGTATCACATTGGAAAATTAAACCATTTTTAAATGATCTTTTAATTAAATAAATGTTTTGGCTCAAACTGAGTCAATCATTACTTATATTTTATTGGTCTTGAAATCAGATCACAAATCATAACTAATTGTTACTTTATTATTATAAGTGCACGTAAACATACTATAAATGTTTATATTACTATAAACACTTCAAAATAAACAAATACAATAACTGAACATTTCCAATGATGGAATGCATTAATGCAGTTCCATTGTGTTCAAAATTGCATTCATATATTTAACTCATCAAAAATTCTGATGTAGCAGAAAAGTACAGACGTGAAAGGTCAACCTGAGTACTTCAGCATGTGTCGTTTCTGTAGGAGTGATGCCAAAAATAGTCTGGTGAAGAAAATTTTAATTTTATTTTGCTTTAAAACACATTAGTGGCTTTAAAATCTGTCCTTTTAAATGCATGCGTTTTAGAATAGTGAGACAAAAGTGAAAGAAAATGATGTTGCTATAGGGCCAAACCTTACAGGTTAAAGATGAATAACTGGCCTCTTTATTCATAATTTCAGTGCTGTGGAACAGATATATGAGCAGAAACATATGCAAACAGACAAGAAACAGCCAAGACAGTGAACAGGGTACAACATGCTTTTATGAATAAAATGACTTTTCTCTCTTTTTTTTACAAGACAAACAGTATAAAACAAACATATGCATAGAAAATAACAAACAATATTCATACACAGTATAATGGACGAGACCGGGCTGCTGTGAGATTGGATAAAAAAAAAAACAAATCGAGTTTAAAACTGCACTTTCATTCATCATGTGTGCTGTTAACCTCCTGGATGATTTAGCAAAGGTTAAACGCATATAATAAGCAAATAAAAGTGACGTGCATGAAAATGGCACTTCAGAAGCTTCACAATATCAACGATATGCCAATGATATCTAGAGCTGAGCTCAATAACTCTTTATTAATGCCACTGAATGCACACAAATCTTGAAGACAAACGTCCCTCTGCCACTGACATCTCTCTATGGACTACAGAAATCATGTCTCATTGCAAAAGACAAGAATATATTGCTTTACATTAAGACACTTTGCATGATTCGGCTTCTATGTGTTCCATGTAATAGTACCTGAAATGTTCACAAACTCAGTCTGAATGCTGTGAAACATCTCTAGATTATGGCTCATATTCAGACAGCGAGTTCAAACGAGTCAAACAATGTTTTCATCCAATCTCACAGCGAGCAATAAAGACATCCGATGGATTTTACACCAGTACAGGGATGCGTTCGACACATTCAGGGATCAAAATGTCATAAAATGTAAAGAAGGCATGCAGAAATCCCAAATGGATACTTTCTGAAGAACAGTGTTCCTGAACCTAATTAATTACAGTAGAAACATTAACAGTTGATGAGTTTAAGACAGGACCCCCTTTTCTTTTCACACAAACTTTACTAGTCAAATTGAATCTTATTCAACTCTAAAAAGGCTGCATTGTACAGCACTAACACTAATTTAGTTTTCTGTCATCAATGTAGGCTACCACCAAATATTTTTTGATAAACCTGATCTCAATACAGAGCCACAGAAATAAACATCATGAGAGTTTTATGACCATAAAAGGTAGAAAAACACTTTCTGCCATGTATGATGAGACTAACAGTCATATTTATTTTGGCATAAACGTGTTTCTTGAGCATATGGCAGGTGGAGAGCTTCAAAACTGAGAACCTGAGAAACGTGGATGGATTCTCAATGGTTTGGTTTCAGCACTAGATGGCAGTGACGTCACATGACAAAATCACCTCTGCGCACATCATGTTCATATTTTCCAAAATCCGTTCAGAGCAAATAAAATACCATTCTAGGTAATCTCAAATTACAATAGGCTACATCTCTCTTATGAGAGAGTCTTATTAAAAGTTGATGGTTTGTAATGGTAGCTTATTTGTAGTGGAATCTGTGATGGTTCTATTGTTTTATTTTAACAGGGTTTTCATTTGAAAAATGATTCAAGTACGATGTTAAGACTGAACTGACCTCCATCCCAGACGAACATATCGTTAACTCTCTTCAGCATAATACAGATATTTTCATCAGCAGCTGTCGAGTACAACTTATAGTGTACATAATATGACTTTTTAGGTTAATGCTAAAATAAAATGACATGCATATAATTTTAATAAACAAATAAAGATGGTTTTGCTAATCGCGAGGATGTTAGTTTCTGTTGGTCCGGGTAAATGTTTACTTTAATACTGTGTTAATTAAGTAGTGACATGGCAAACACCACTAATAATTAAAAAATAAAACAATAATAATAATAAAAAAATCATAAAAACATATTTCGCTAATAGGATGTTGGCTAGTTTCTGTGTTGTAGTTGTTTACTTTAATACGTGTTAACTATGTAGTTACATGGCAAACAGTACTACAAATAATACAAGAGAAATGTTGTCATGTGATGGATACACACTAATGATCCACATGTAGGCTTTATGTGGGTCAGAACCATTGCTGTAATGAGAGCATGAAACATTTTGTGAACTTCAGATGTTTTATTAAAAGGACCGTTTTTCCACAAGAGACGCTCTAAATTAGAGTGTAATGGGGTCCGGTGGTTGTGAATGAGGATTTTCTGTAAAATAAAGCACGAGCGATAAGTGTTTGTGCTGGAGAATCATTAGGAGACGGTGGAGGAGGCCAGACTGACGAGGGGCCCGGGGACCGTAAGACCTAGTTTCTGGAGATGAGAGGGGCATCTGCTCCGCCGCCTGGGCTAATGAGAGAACAGACTCTCATTCACATGTATGAATCACAAAGAAGATCATGTTTGAGAGCTGATGAGCTTTTATTGGACATGCTATCTTTGATATGAAGAAATGGAATTATGCTTAGAGGATGTGTGAAAGCGGCTGTGTTCAGGATAACATACTACTCACAGTATTTCTGCAGTATATAACACTGTTTCTCAAATGCAAAGAACCCAGACGACCTACTGCATTTACTTAAATGTACAGCTAAGCACACAGTGGAAAAATGCATCCCACAATGACAACGTAGCACCATTTAAAAACGTTTATCATTGCACACTGCATACATTTCCACATACTATATATATATATACAGTATGCAGTACAGTGTAGTATGCTAGTATTCCATTCTGAACACAGCCAGTGTAACTGACCAGAAACTGGTTTAGAGAAAATTAAACCTGCTTATAAAATAAAACCATAACACTTTCCCAGCATCTCCATTAATCTTGGTGCTTGAATGTTGGCAGATGTGAGGAAAGATGGAAGAGAGAGAGAGACAGCGAGGACTGGATGGAGGTCAGGAGCGAATGACTCGCTCAACAGAGGGAGCTGATGAGCGTGAGGTGAACTTGTGATTGATCTATTGCTGTTCTCACTGCTTCAGAATCATCAGACGGAATAAGAGCACATTAAAGATTCATAGATGATCACACACAATCATAGATTCTTATGTAAATGCCTGATGCTGCGACGGTTGAGCATCATTCTGAATTTAATTGAGATGCTTTAAAAACCAAATTCAATTGCTGATTTTGAACTGCTGTTGCAAACAGGATGCAAAATCGTGATGTAGAATTCAATGTAATGAAGTGGAGTTTTTAACAGTTTCAGTATGAGTTTGCCATAAACATCATATAAACAACATACGGTATATTTTCTGAAACATCAGATGATCAAAGTTTTAAATGCCACCTATAGAATTATTTTTTCTTTACATTTGCAATCATTATATTTAATAAATGAACTTTCATTTTATTGCAGGGTGTTATAGTTAACTAGAAATAAAAATAAAGCCATTACTTGACATAAAATAAACATTAACTGAAATAAATAGTATACAGAAATATATAACTTATTTTATTTTAATAAAATACATTTCTAATTCTAAGTTGAAGAATTAAAACAACTAAAACATGATACAAAAAAATAAAAATAAAAACAACTAAAATGTAATAAAAACTACATATAAAAAATAACAATATATGTGACCCTGGACCACAAAACCAGTCTCAAGTGTCAATTTTTCGAAACTGAGATTTATACATCATCTGGAAGTTGAATAAATAAGCTTTCCATTGATGTATGGTTTGTTAGGAGGACAATATTTGTCTGAGATACAACTATTTGAAAATCTGGAATCTGAGGGTGCAAAAAAAATCTAAATATTGAGAAAATCATCTTTAAAGTTGTTCAAATGAAGTTCTTAGC
Source organism: Cyprinus carpio (assembly GCF_018340385.1). NCBI lineage: Eukaryota > Metazoa > Chordata > Actinopteri > Cypriniformes > Cyprinidae > Cyprinus > Cyprinus carpio. Next base: position 1,469,419 of record NW_024879270.1, on the reverse strand, counting down.
AATGAATATTACTAATCAAAAATTAAGTTTTGATATATTCACGGTAGGACATTTACAAAATATCTTCATGGAACATGATCTTTACTTAATATCCTAATGATTTTGGGCATAAAAGAAAAATGGATAATTTTGACCCATACAATGTATTTTTGGCTATTGCTACAAATATACCTGTGCTACTTAATCTACATATTAAATAGACATCATAATTCAAAACTGGTGAAATTCTTTGTTGCAAATAAATCAAGGTCAATTCAAAATTCCAATTTAACATCCTGTAATGCAATTCTCAAATTCACACCCGATTCCTAAATTCTGAGTTTTGCTCAACCTGCATCAGGCATTTTGCAAACAATGTTGATTAAATTCAGAAAAGGGGACAAATGCATTGAATGCTCTCCGGGACACTTTACAAATCCTCTCTGATTGAAACAGCAGAGAATAATCCAGATCATGAGCAGTGTCCGCAGGTCATTTCAGTTCATCGTGCACTTCATGAAGGAATATGAGGAGGAACGGAAGGGTCGGTTGAGAGGAAGCCGGGTTTTTGTGGGATGGTTCCCAGCTGAGCCTCCGATCTCTCGTTCTATCATCACCACACCTAAACACAGTGACTGACTGCACGGCTAGAGGCTAACGCTAACAGAAAGAGCTAAACTAAAACAGTTCAACCCATCAACAACATCCAATCACAGGCCACTTTGACAACATCTACTGAACTCACACGACCGCGACTCCAACCTACGGACTGTGGATGATGTCGGTGAGGTCTAAGAACAACGCGCGAACGAAACAGCGAAGGGTCACAAAACCTGATATGTTTGCTTGTCCTCGTTTCAAAAGATGAAACACAGTCAAACCGGCTGGACGTCACACTCCATTTATCAGATGTGTGGGAACACTAGTCTTATGTCACTGTGTATCTTAACTGATTAGATAATGTCATAATGCTCAGTCCTTACAAGATGAAATTAAGCACTTACTGTCATCACAGATTACACTAACAATTAAAGAGTGATGAGCTCTGTTCCAGTCAACCTACTGTCTACATAGGCAGCTCACTTCTTAGGGAACAACCGAAATGGAATCTGAAACGCTCTATTAAAATTAAAATATCAATGCACTCTAAAGAGAACAATACATGTTAAATTTAATGTTAACAAGACATATTGAAATTAAATTTCCAATTTTAACTATTAAAAACTATTGCATTTCCATATTAAATATGATATATTGTCTGATATATGAGGGTATTCTTGTTAACTGGACTAAAACCATAATTTTTATTTTTTTTATATTAAAATGAAACAAATAAAAAACGTACTGATTTTATTGCATTTGCAAAGGCAACATTTCTCATTTACGTTTAGTTTAACTTGTACTAAAATAGTACTAAAAGTACTAAAATAACCTTAACCCGAAATAAAAATTAATTAAAATAAATAAATATCTAAATAAAAAGCCAAAAAAATCTAAATAAAATTACTAAAACTTCAAAATGAAAATTAATATATTTTATATTTAATTTTAAATTTCAGAATCCCAATTTTATGTGTATAGATTAAAATCTCCCAACCATCTATATAACTATAACTATATATATATATATGTGTGTGTGTGTGTGTGTGTGTGTGTTCCCTTTTCCAAATTTTCTTATTCATATATACTATATTACTTCCATTTAAAAACAGGTTTTTTAAAAGGTCCTGTCTAATTGTCTAGGTGACTATTAAGTTCACTAGATTGTTGAACAGAGTATAGTCTATGCCTACTGTTAGTGAAAGCATAACTAGCGTCGCTCCGGGGCTGTGAGTGAGTCGATTATGTAAGTCAAGCTCAATGAAGCATCAACTACTCAAAGCCTCTGATAAACCGTCTGATAAGCCATCATTACTAACAGAGTTTCAGCAGAAGACAGCAATGCAACCTGAACGTAATGAATAGATAATACATAAGAACTGTAACATTTACAAATCTTGTGGAGGACTATTGTAAAAGTGATTTTTCACAGTTGTATATAAAACAAAGATTATCGGAGTGTTTGAAAAGAAAATACTATTTCAGTGTTTCTAGTTTCTACTTCAGAATTTAAAGCTGAATTCTATGTTACTCACCATTTCTTTCTGATTGTTTGCGAAATTTACTAGTGAGTGAAAATTGCTAATACACAAAATTTATTTTAGTGTGCACCTTAAAATAATAAATAAATAAAATAATTAAAAATAGGGCAATTTACTGTATTAATATGAAGGAATTTTCTGTACTTATTTTATTACCTGAATTTCGTGTTGCATTGGATTGTGTTTAGAGTTAACAAAAAAAATTATTTTTATGTAACATTGAGACACTAATTATAGTTTTCATTAATATTTTGAATTAGTTCTTATATTTTTCATAAAAACATTTTTTTACATTTTGGCAATTTTGTTTGTAAATTTGTTTTCATTTTTTATAAATTTAAATTTGTTACTAATTTTTATATATATATATATATATATATATATATATGCTTATAAACATATAAATATATAAACATGTCTATAATTTGTATTCATTTTTATTTCAGTTTTAGTTTTAGTTATCAATTTAGACTAAATGAAAATGAAAAGTATTGCCTTGACAACTAGTTAAAAATGTTTTACAATTTTTTTCAATTTGTTTATTTTAAGTAACAATTTTTTTTTTTTTTTATGGTTTTAGTTAAATGGAATATACCAATGCCCACTAGTTAATGGCATCATGAAGGTGATATCCAGCAGATTTGACTGTATTTGTCATATTGCACACACATTCCAGGACAGGTGCGTTTAAGTTAGAACATTCTTCATTTATGGCTCTTGTTGCTTATTGGTTAACGAATCTGTTTTCAACACCAGCGGCCGGTTAATAGACGTGCATGATGCACAGCACAAGTTTGTCCTAATCATTCTGGTTCTCAGTCTGTTCAAGTTTAACAATGCGTTTTCTCAGAAACACTTCACGTTGAGCGGCTTTGGTGTTGAGAACAGATTCTTTTGTCTCCGTTTAAAACACTAAAGAAAAGAAACAATTCAAATTAGTACAAAAACACATTATAAACAAATGATGTAAATCTCATAAACACAGAATACCCTCTACAGTCAAAGACACATGGAGTAGATGGGCGACATGATTTCATGTCCATCCGTGGTCACCAGCCAGGGACCCTCCCTCATTGAGACCCAGTCGGTGGGGGGTGGGGGGGGCTGACATGGGGGTTTGGACTGGGCAGGAGAAGCAGAGACGTTCACACACCGGCCGCCAAAAGCAAAGAGCGTCAGGACGAGAGAAAACCATGCATCATATCAGTGTGTGCATTATGGCGTCAATATCAATGATAATGTGCAATTCCACTGTATAGCAATTAGTGCATGTGAAACAAACAAAGGAATTCACAGTGAAGCCAATGAATAAACAAATGCATCTTAATTGTGCATTATTAGTCATAAGTGCATAAATGAGGCTGAGTAGAAAAATAAAATATGCAGTTATTGCAAACAGAAGATGATGCACTATTGCTGTAAACCTCATGTAAATATATGGCTCTAGTGTGTGTGTGTGTGTGTGTGTGTGTGTGTGTGTGTGTGTGTGTGTGTGTGTGTTTCTCAGCGTTCCTGACGTCTTGCCGATCCGACACTGATGCAGCCTCCCCCCATGAAGGCCAGCGGGTTGACGGCGTGTGCGTGGACCGAGGCTGACGAGGGGGATTGTGGGTAAGCGACCCTTTGTCAGTCCAGTCCAGGCTCGATAAAGTAAGAGCCGTGCAGCCAGAACACAAAGCTTCCTAAACGCTGCATTTCTGGCTGACGGCGGCACGGCCGGTGCATTTGTCCCAACTCACACAGATGCTCATCGCAGAACCAGTAATGCTGGAATGACTCGATTTATAGTGGTTTGCATGTTTGTTTGTTTGATGAAGAACAAATGCAATTTGTGAATTCTAGTGTAATTTAGTTCCTCGTCTCGTCTCAGTTGTGGTTTGGTGGAAGTGGGCATTGCATTAAAGATCTTGGGTTTCCTGATTGACAAAAAGTGCAAAAAAGTCACTATTGGTTACTGTATAGTTTAACCAGCAGCTGCAGCAGAAAGGCTGTGAGAACAAGGTCGCAGTGTTATCATCATTAACTACAATTATTTAATAAAGTACATTAACTGAAACCAAACATTTCTAATTTTTGTTTACTTCAAGTGGAATTACAAAAAAGACTGACACAAAAACTGAAAATGAACTAAAATTAAAAATTAAATACACATATTTAATAAAGAAAAATACTAATAAAAAGCATTAAAAATAAATACAACTGATCAAAACAAACAACAATATTATTAAAACCAACTAAAATTTCTCTCTATTATTATTATTGTTGTTGTTATTCATAATAATGATAAAGAGATAATAATATAGACAACAGTAATAATTACCTCGCCATATTAATAAAAAAACTTTTAAAAAGCGGATTTATTAAAACTTGAACTAAAATCAAAATGAAAACAGAATTTAAAATAAAAATTCCAGTTTTAGCAGTTTAATAATATTAACTGGAAAATATATATACAGCAAAATTACTATAAGTAAAACTAAAATGAAAACAGAAAAAAAGGCTAATAAAAAAAAAAAAAAAAGCAAAATAAAAACAGAATCTAAAAATAAAAATTAAAAAAATAAAATCAATTCAGTTTTAGCAGTTTAATAATTTCAACTGGAAAATATATTAATATATATATATATATTGTTGTCCAGTTGAAATAGGCTACTTAAATTACCTTTAAAAAAAAAAACTTCAAAAATTACTTGTAATTGAAATGAAAAACAATTCTCGCTCTCTCTTTATTAATAATACAAAACTGACTAATAAATAAATAACTGACGAAAAGCATAAAGCAAAATCGCTATAACAAAAATTTAAATAAAAACAGAAAATATAAAAATAAAATGAAAAAAAAGCAAAATGAAGACAAAAAAAAAACAAAAAAAAAAAAAAAACTGTTAATAAATATGTAATCCTATATTAATAGTAGTTAAATAACACTGCGAGGTTGTCTCGTTTCTGCGATCATACAGCGTGTGTGTTTCTGCGATTCAGCACTGTGTGTGTTAGCGTTGGGCGTCTATGCTTCTCCCCGGGGGCCCCTGGCTGCGTGGTTTCATATCATCTTCATGTTGAACTTGCGCGTGCCTCCGGATGCGCTGGTGGTGGCGGGTCCCTCAGTCTTCCTGAAGGAGTACTCCACGGTGAAGTTGTTCTTGCGCTGTCCTCGTCCGCGGCTCCACACGAACAGCAGCAGGAAGCAGAAGAGCACCACGCCCAGGAAGGTGATGCAGCCCATGGCCGTGGACACGATGATGGTGGTTAAATCCAGCGTGAACTTGAGGAAAACGCGCGTGCTGTTGAGCCCGGTGTCGTTGAAGTCCACCGCGTACAGCGAGCGGTTGGCGAAGAGCGCCGGATCCGAAGGCTGGCTCTTGACGGTCAACGTGGCGAAGTAGGTGTCGTTTCCACCCGCGTTGCTGGCGATGCAGATGTACGTGCCGCTGTCTGTCACCTGTGCGTAACGGATCTCCAGCGTCCCGCCGGGGAGGACCGTAATCCTGCCGTTGGTTTTGGAAGTGATCCTCCGTCTCTGCGGGGAAATCCAGATGATGGCCGGCGACGGTTCGCCTTCGGCGCGGCACAGGAACGACACCGGCTGGCCTTCGTGAGCCGTCACCTGTAAGGATGGGTACCAAAACCGGTATTACAGTTCTTTCAACTGCTTACATGCAAGGGCTAATAAACACTAATATACTAAAAATTACTAATAAACACAAGACTATGACAATATATGATTCATTCGAGTTCTTCTTATTAAAATTGTCATTATAATAAAGTGTATAATATTGCAATGCCTTTATCACTGCTTAGAATACTATGAAATATGTTGCATGCCTTATTCTGTGTAAGAAGCCACATCATCATCTCACAGAAGGATTTATTTGAAATGCTCGACTGACACTATCAAGTGAGTTTGGAGTAAAAACACCTTTGCCATAATATACATTCTTGTTAGATTTTTGTGTTACAAAGAGAATTGTGGGTTGTCTTTTGCAAAAAGCGTTTTATGAAAAAAAAAAAACTTTGTAAGTAGTTGAAAAAAAAAAAAAAAAACTGTAAATGGGCCCTGGGGCTAAATTACTTTTTCACATTGTTTGGACATAAATGTGTGTTGGCAGTGTGTGTACACAACCACCCTATAATAATAAACCCAGTGGGTTTTTTAAATCACCAAAAATAATAACCCATTTCTCAGATCAAGTCATTCACAGATTCTGGCCTGATGTACATCACACAGACCCAGGCCCCTCCCACGTCTGTTGATTGACAGTCGCATTTTAGCATAGACCCACCCTGAATACGCTGTAAGCAGTCCGCCATTGTTTCAATGTCAAGTAAATGCATCTTGATTCAAGAATGTTTAGATATTTGTACTAGAAAACAAGACAAAAATACTAAGTAAGAAAATCATTTTTTCCATTGCATATAATAAAAAGTACCAATAAGAATACAGTTAAGCAGTATCGGTAATACTGTTAAATCCCTAACGATACCCATCACTGCTCACCTGCTGCAGCTTCCGGTTGCGGATCTTGGGCTTCTGGCAGGTGAAGTAGTCAAATAACGCTGAATCGGTGAACATGCTCAGCAGGTATCCCTGCACCTCCGGTGGTCCGGCGCACACCGGCATCTTCCCGTCGAAGTTTAGCGTGCGTCTGCGCTGCAGGATCCACAGCAGACGACAGTCACAGGACAGCGGATTCCCGTCCACACGGAGCGTCTCCAGGCTGTTGACCGAGTGGAAGGAGCTCTCCTCCAGAGTCACCAGATCGTTGTTGGACAGGTTCAGGACCCGGATCTGACGCAGACCCCCGAGAGCGTGAGGCTCCACGGTGAGCAGGTTGGTGCTGATCATGTGCAGCTCCTTCAGCCTGCAAAACAAGCACAGAATTATCATGATAATTGCAGCACAAAAGCAGTCATAAGTAGCACAGGTATATTTGTAGCAATAGCCAACAATACATTGTATGGGTCACAAATATAGATTTTTCTTTTATGCTAAAAATCATTAGGATATTGAGTAAAGATCATGTTCCATGAAGATATTTAGTAAATTTCCTACTGTAAATATATCAAAACTTAATTTTTAATTAGTAATATGCATTGCTAAGAACTTCATTTGGACAACTTTAAAGATGATTTTTTTTTTTTTCAATATTTAGATTTTTTTGCTCCCTAAGATTCCAGATTTTCAAATAGTTGTATCTCAGCCAAACATCTCCTAACAAACCATACATCAATGGAAAGCTTATTTATTCAACTTCCAGATGATGTATAAATCTCAGTTTCGAAAAATTGACACTTGAGACTGGTTTTGTGCTCCAGGGTCACAAATGTTTGACGTGAAGCACAGCACTCGGACAGGGACAGACCGAGTTTACAAATGCACAAATTATGGTGACTAAAGAACTGAAAGGTAGGAGAACCAGATAAACTGAACTGAGCTGGATGATGATGAACTGCCTTTAACTGAAAATTGAGTGTTTACTATTGTCCTTTTGCATTCTCGACACACTATTTTCCTTTTTAACACTGTAAAGCTGCTTTGACACAATCTGTAATGTTAAAAGCGCTATATAAACAAAGGTGACTTGACTTGACATGATTCTTGCCTGATTTTGTGGTCCAGGGTCACATTTATTAAAGCAATAAGCCCCAAGAAGCCGTGGTTTACAGTGAATTTATAACTAAACGAAGTGGAGTGTTATACATTCACTGTAAACCACGGCTTCACGGGGGTTATTGCTTTTATAAAACGGTTATTCCATATACGCAGTAAGGTTTCACAGAATAAAACAGAGCAAATAAAGTGTAATGATATTAATAAAAACAGTATTCTTCCCCCAAACAATGTAGTTCCTCAGAAACAGTTCCAACAAAGCTTTGAACGCAGCTCAACCAATCAGAATCAAGGACTGGAACTATCCATTTTATAATATGATTTTAACACGTTAAAGTTATGTAATCCTGACAAACTGTTTCAGACTGTTTCCCCATTTAAGGAGATGAAGCTGTACTTGCATCTTTAGAGATTCACAAACTATTTTGACACGTTCACGGTCACACGACATGCAGGTAAACAAATAAACCACACATAAACCGGCCTGATGAGGTCTCGAAAGGCCCAGGACTCGAGCGTGGAGATGGGGTTGTAGGAGAGGTTCAGGGCTGTCAGGTAAGCCAGGTTCCTGAAGGAGGCCGACGGCACCGAGGTGATGTTGGTGTTGGTGATGAAGAGCCAGGACAGATTGAGACCCTGGAAGCTCAGCGGAGAGATGTACTCCAGATACGGCCAGCTGTCGATCTCCAGGCCTCTCAGCGCAGACAGCTTGCGGAAGTTCTGGTCCTCGAGGGCCGAGATGCTGAGGTGGCGCAGTCGCAGGGTCACGAGGTTACGCAGGTAAGACAGAGTCTGGCCGGATACAGACGTCAGGTTGCATCTCTCGATGGTCAGATCTTCCAGACCGATCAGTCCTGAGAAAGCCTTGTGAGAGATGTAGACCAGATCATTGTCACCCACCTGGAGAATGAGGAAAGAAGCATTATTATGACTGCAATTAATGGGATTTATATTTTATATTTTTACTGCATCATGTATTATCATGTATTGCATCATGTATATATATATATATAGTCATGTGAAAAAGTTAGGCCATCCTATTGAATTCCATGGTTTTCTGTATCGGCATAATAAAAAAATGATCTGGTCCTTGGGAGGTCTTAAAATTTGGAAAATACATCCTCAGATGAACAACATCACATGACATTAATTTATCAAAAATAAAGCCAAGATAAAAGATAAAGGTGCTTAAAAGCTTCTTCACAGCGATGCCATAGAAGAACCATTTTTGGTTCCACAAAGAAACGCTCAGTCAAAGATTCTTTAAAGAACCATCTCTTTCTTACCTTCTTTCACCACAAAGAGCCTTTTGTGAAACAGAAAGGTTAAAGGTTCTTCATGGTTCTTCTATGGCATTGTGAAGAACCTTTATTTTTAAGAGTGTATGCCTTTATTCTTTCTATTTTAAATATATTTTCATATTTATTTGTCTGTTTAATGAGTGTGTCGTAGGTTTGTGTTTTACTGGTTGTTTTCTCCCCTCTACACTCCCACTTTTCCAGTTTTACACAATATTTTTCAGATCTAAAGTGTGGAACAGGGTGGGGTTCATGACACTAACCTCTAAGTTCTTGAGACTGCGCAGATCCTGGAAGGTGTAGTCCAGCAGGATGACGATCTTGTTCTCACTCAGGTCCAGTGTGGTGAGGTTGGCCAGCCGTGCGAAGGCTCCCATGGGCACGAGCTTCAGCTGGTTTCCTCTGAGTCTCAGCGTCCGCAGGGCCTGCAGGCTGGCGAAGGCGTTGGGCTCCAGCGTGTTGATCAGGTTCTCGCTCAGGTCCAGCTCCTCCAGATGCGGGTATGGAGCCAGATCTCCCGGAGCCACCCAGCGCAAGCGGTTCCGGCTCAGATCCAGCAGTCTGGTCTCTGTCGGGATGCCCTCCGGGATGCCGGACAGACGCTTGCGCTGGCAGGACACGGAGCGGAGCGGAGCCACGCAGTCACAGCGAGGAGGGCAGCCTGTGCACGGGACGGCCGTCAGGGCCAGAACCAGAACCAGATCCAGCCACCGAAGCCAGCCCAGGCCCCATAATGAAGCCATGAGCCTCCCTCCACTTCACTCTACACACCTGACAACAAGAAAGGAGAATGAGGACAGATTGTTATTTTTATTAATTTATTTCTCTTAAATATTACTCAACAATTGTCTCCGTTTTTACTTTGGTGGTGTAATTATATTGTGTATTTTACACATCTAAAACGCTTTGGCAATACTGTAACCAATGTCATGCCAATAAAGCAACTTGAACTAGAACTTGAACTTGAGAGAGAGATGAAAATGAAAATGCTATAAAAATGCTAAAAACATGCTAACAGTATCAACATGCTAATCATGTTAGAAAGAGGCTAGCAACATGCTAGCAACATGCTTATCTTACTAGCAACGTGCTAATCATGCCAAAAACATTCTAATCATGCTAACAATATGTTAACAACATGCTTATCATGCTAGCAACGTGCTAATCATTCAAAAAACATTCTAATCATGCTAACAACATGTTAACAACATGCTTATCATGCTAGCAATGTGCTAATCATGCCAAAACATTCTAATCATGCTAGCAATATGTTAACAACGTTTATTAATGCTAGCAACATGTTAACAACATGTTAACATGCTTATAATGCTAGCAATATGCTAATCATGCGAAAAACATTCTAATCATGCTAGCAACATGTTAACAACATGCTTATGCTAGCAACGTGCTAATCATGCAAAAACATTCTAATCATGCTAGCAACATGTTACCAACATGCTTATCATGCTAGCAACGTGCTAATCATTCAAAAACATTCTAATCATGCTAACAACATGTTAACAAAATGTTTATCTTACTAGCAATGTGCTAATCATGCCAAAAACATTCTAATCATGCTAACAATATGTTAACAACATGCTTATCATGCTAGCAACGTGCTAATCATTTAAAAAAATGTTCTAATCATGCTAACATGTTAACAACATGCTTATGATGCTAGCAATGTGCTAATCATGCCAAAACATTTTAATCATGCTAGCAATATGTTAACAATGTTTATTAATACTAGCAACATGTTAACAACATGTTAACATGCTTATCATGCTAGCAATGTGCTAATCATGCGAAAAACATTCTAATCATGCTAGCAACATGTTAACAACATGCTTATGCTAGCAACGTGCTAATCATGCAAAAACATTCTAATCATGCTAGCAACATGTTAGCAACATGCTTATCATGCTAGCAATATGCTAATCATTCTAGCAACATGTCAACAACATGCTTATGGTTGCAACATGCTAATCATGCAAAAAACATTCTAATCATGCTAGTAACATGTTAACAACATGCTTATCATGCTAGCAATGTTCTAATCATGCAAAAACACATACTAATCATGCTAGCAACATGTTAACAACATGCTTATCATGCTAGCAACGTGCTAATCATGCCAAAAAACATCGTAATCATGCTAGCAACATGTTAACAACATGCTTATCATGGTAGCAACATGCTAATCACGTTAAAACATACTGGCAACATGGTAACAACATGTTAAATCATGTTAATAATGTGCTAGCAAACATCTAAACCTGCTTCAAACTTTCAGGCTAGGCTTTCTCAAGCCAACTTCAAAGTTTGCTCACAAACTTTACTTATCAAGTTGTATATTATTGACTAATGCAATGACACTTTTCGGACACTTTTAATATTCAGACACTTTTAATAAGTATGCCTGAAGTGTCTAAATTATTTTCAATGATGCCAACCTAAAAACACAAATATTGTCTCGAATAGCCTCAAGTTGTGTTGTGCATATGACATGCTAATTTCTCTGCTTGCTGCACTCGTCATTAATCCCTGCTGAAAAAAACAGCATATGCTGGTTTGGTATGTTTTGATGCTGGGATGCTGGTTTATGCTGGTCCTTTGCCAGCACATAACCAGCATAAACCAGCAAAGGACCAGCTCAAACCAGCAAAGGACCAGTATAAACCAGCACATGACCAGCATAAACCAGCAAAGGACCAGTATAAACCAGCACATGACCAGCATAAACCAGCAAAGGACCAGCTCAAACCAGCAAAGGACCAGTATAAACCAGCAAAGGACCAGCATAAACCAGCAAAGGATCAGCTCAAACCAGCAAAGGACCAGTATAAACCAGCAAAGGACCAGCATAAACCAGCAAAGGATCAGCTCAAACCAGCAAAGGACCAACATAAACCAGCAAAGGACCAGCATAAACCAGCAAAGGATCAGCTCAAACCAGCACATGACCAGCTCAAACCAGCAAAGGACCAGTATAAACCAGCAAAGGACCAGCATAAACCAGCTAAGGACTAGCTCAAACCAGCAAAGTACCAGCATAAACCAGCACATGACCAGCATAAACCAGCATCCCAGCGTCAAAACATACCTAACCAGCATATGCTGTTTTTTCAACAGGGATCTGATCACATAATCGCAGCAGGTGTGCCTAGAAACCCATCCCTGAAATGCCCATAAAAACTGATTGAGGCCCAGCACAGACTGAATGCAAGTGGATGATTATACATAACCTCCATTACATAAAAGCGGTTAATATCTGGCATGCCAGCAGTTTTTCATCTCCACGTAAGAGAAGAATTGACGCAACTGACTGGAAAAGCCAACAGTGCATACTAATACAGTGTTTATCATCCTCACATGTTCTGATAATAGGACAGGCTGCTGATGAATTGCACTCGGCTAGTTATATAACACTAATGCCAGGCTGAAAAACACCACAAGAAGAGGTAAGTGAAGACTCTGATGGCCACATCAGACCGATCTTCATCACAACAATGACTGTGTCACAGGCTAGTATTAACTGAGTCATTCAGAACCCAATACAACACATAAATAACAGTCTGGAACATGTTTCTTATTTTCTAAGTCACACAGTGTCTACGTTTCAGTATTTCAGTCACAGCCCTCAAAATCAAAACTTACTTCATTTACTTCCTGGTCTTGTTCCTAACGAATCACTTATAGTATGTTTGCTTTCAAAATGACCTTCCTTTTAGCTGAAATCATCAAAACCTCTTAGTTTTCAAAACTCCAAATTCTAGTATGATATTCACACTTTTCATGAGTGCATCTGTGCTGCAAAAAATGCATTTATAAATCAAAAACATTCATAAATCAAACATTCATAAAATGCATTCATAAATCAAACACATTCATAAATCAGAATATATATTTACTTAAGGAGTTAAATGACTTGAGACATTAAGCTTTGTTTTCTGTATATACACATAAAAGAAGAAAAAAAAATCAATGGGGTCAGAAAAATCATCTTAATTTAAAGCAAAAATGTACTTTAAAAAACTAGGTAAATTTTTCAGAAAGCAAGACTTAACATTTTAATTCATTTTACTTTTGAATTAAATCCAACTTGATTTAAGATTTTTTTTAGGTATAATGAAAAACAAGCCAAATATACAAAGACAATATTTTTCCAGTCTCATATTTATTTTTCTTGGTGAATATCATGTTATATATTAAAAATGTCACAGTTTTATATAAGTTGCTTTGTTACAGGGTTATTATAGTTAACTAAAACTAAAACCATAAAAAACAACAAAAAAAACTACAGCATATTACTTGAAATAAAATCAATTTTAACTAAAATAATATATATATATATATAATAATATATATATATATATATATATATATATATATATATATATATATATATATATATATATATATATATATTATTGACATATAAAAATTTCACCTTACATTTGACCAAAAATTAAAATGAAAACAGAAAATATAAAAATAAAACTGATAAAAATATTAATAAAAACTACAGTAATATCTCAATGATACTAAAATAACACTGTTCTGTTGTCATGTTGACTTGATGTACAGCTCAGTAATTATCGTTCGTTTATTTAACCCTTTACTCCTTGTATTAATACTATAGTGAAGTCACTGATTTTGCTGTAAGTGAGATAAATTCCAGAGTGAACAAGGTACATATATCAGCTGGCTGTAACAGGCAGATTTCATCAGGTTATTTGGTATCAGTGGGAGTGGGTGCTAATAAATTACATGGCTGCTGTTTGTTTTTCTGTTTTTTCCTGCACTGGCGTGCAGTTAAAGGTTGAGTCACTGGGCGCAGAGCCACTGCGCTTGGATATCGAAGCCAGGATTTCAGCCAAGAGCATCTCATCTTCACGCCGGCCAAAGACAAACAGTGTGTGGGTCTGGAAGAGCACAGCAGTCTTTGAATCGCATTAAACCTCCATCTGATGCACTTATAGAGGTTACAGGGCGGAGTGAGATATTCCTCTGATGCCATTATAGATGTTAACAAAATCATAAATCAAATAATGGAAAAGAAAAAAAAATCCAGTATTTACAGTAATTGATTGCTTGGAACGAAATACCAGCTTCAAACTTACTGAATGCTACATAGTTTGTACTGTAAATGTAAAAAAGTTGAGAAAACTGAAAAACTTCAGGCAAGTATAGCTTCAGGACTTTTAATGGAAAAACTGCTGTATGAACTTAATTGAAATCTGTGCTTTCAGCAAACATAATACTGTTAAGCATAATCATGCTTTTTACTCACAGATCCAAGTTCAAAAAACTTTGCATCTTTACACAGTGGAGTTAAGGCTGCTCAGTGCCTGCTCAAAATACAGTGTAAAGACACGTAAAAGCATGCACAGTTCAATGTAAAAGGCAGACTAAATGGTTGCATTTGCTGTGGAAATACAACATTCAGACTCACTTCTGTGCCATCTTTGCAGTTTAATGTGGCTGAGTGTTAACATCAATAGTGATGTAGAACTCTCTTAAGGTGTCTTTTCACAGCTGAGTTAAGGCTGCTCTGTGCCAGCTTAAAATTCAGTGTAAAGATGCAGTGCTGCATAAAAGCCATACTAAATTGTTGTAATTGCTGTGAAAATGCATTCATGCCACCTCTGAGCAGCATTAAACAGTCTGTGTAAAGACACCTAAATGCCACTTCTGAAGCGCTTCTGTGCCACCTTTGCGGTTTAATAAGGCTGAGCATTAACTAATAGTGATGTAGAACCTTCTTAAGGTGTCTTTACACAGCTGAGTAAAGGCTGCTCTGTGCCTGCTCAAAATTCAACATAAAGATGCAGTGCTGCATAAAAGCCAGACTAAATTATGACTGCTCAGACCCCCAACAGCCCCTAGTGTCAAAGTGTACAGATGTAATTGCTGTGTAAATACATTTATGCCACCTCTGAGCAGCATTAAACTACCTGTGTGTTAGACACTTAAATGCCACTTTAGAAGCGCTTCTGTGCCACCTTTGTGGTTTCAAATGTGTCTGAGCATTACCATTACATAATTGTAAACTTTAAGGCATCTTTACACAGTGAAGTTGAGGCTGCTCTGTGCCTGCTCAAATACAGCATAAAGACGTGCAATAGCATGTAAAGTTCAGTGTAAAGCCCAGACTAAATTATGCCAGCTCTGACGCACCTAAACTCTAAACATCCAAGTGTGATTGCTGTGTAAATACATTTAGCCTGTGTAAAAACACTTAAAGAAGCGCTTCTGCTGTGCTACCTTTGCAGTTTAAATTTAGCAATAGTTTATCTTGTCTATGCATTTGTTTAACAAACTAAAAAGCTTATAGAGATTTATTTCTATTCATCAAACAAGTTGTATATACTGTAACAACTTGGAAGAAACCTCACTGAAGAGAACAATAATCTCTCTACTGCACACATACAAGTAAAGGAATAAATCTCAACTGCTCGATTTCTAATTAATTGTTTTTACAAATTCTAAACTATATTATTGCACAGCTGTTTGATTGTTTATATCGTCACAAAATGTAAATGTATTATCGTCCGGTTCTAATCTGCTGAATGCGACTATTAAGATACTGTATTAAGACTTTCTGCAAAGCTGCTTCGAAACTATGCATTGTGAAAAACAATATAAAAATAAATTTTACTTGATTTTGAAACATAGCATAACTTTTACTACAAAATACAACCAAAACACTAAAGTTTAATTCTGAATAAACAAATATATGTCATTATAACCATCAAGCTTGACATTGTTGTTTAATATTTTAAGTCGCTCAAACTTAATGGCCTAACAATTGATTTTAACTTTTGTATGTAATAATGCCTTTTTCTACATTCAATAATTCAACCAATGTTTAAAATAGAGTTGGCTGAAGATTTTTTTTTTCCCAGTGTATGTGAAACATTAAGCATTATGCATATGTAAACATTAACCATTGATGCATGCATAATTCAATGCAATTGAGTACTGAGGGTTTTTTTTTTTGGGGGGGTGGGGGGGGTCACATTTTTAAAGTGAAAATGCAAAACAGAAACACTGCTGTAATTACTCAAGGTTTATTTGTCAGACTGGAACAGAAGGTCAAGTCAAGCTTGGTGCATTGTGTAATGCAACACTGCAGTGCAAAAAAACTGCTTTATTTTATGCTTTCCACAAATATCATACACAAAATCAGTGCAGGGTTATAAAGAAATGTCTTCTAATGCAGACACACACAGAGCAGCTGATGGTGCTTTTATCAATGACACAAATGCAGATCTCATGCATTACATTATCAGCGCATTGATTATAGAAAGAGCATGAAACTGTGTGTGTAATGCTAATGCCATTCAGAAGTAAAAAAAATAGCCAAACACAAACATGTCAGAGAGAGAAGACGCAAGGGTTTATTTCACTGACATTCACCACAGGGCGTTTCTATCTGTCCGTCTTCTAATTCATGACCTTTCTGCGTAAAGCCTGGACTCAGCAGCCCGGGGAAGATCACACTTTAGTGCTGAACACAGGCTTTTAAAACACACGGACCGATCACATGATGACCACAACACGCCAAACCACCAATCCATCTGATGCTTTTCATTCGGTGGACATTAAAATGAGTGAAAAATAACAGAATATCTTTAGCAATGCCTAGCAACCAGACAGCAAGTTCTGGATTTATTATACATGCATATCACTTGGAAATAATACTCTGTTATTATAATAATAATAATCTGTTATTTTCATGACTTCATATTTAATCTGACCGTATGGAATATTTGTACATTTTTAAATATTCATCACATCCTTCTTTCTTTCTTTTTTAGTTCTAACAGAGGTTGGGAAAATGTATTGTGATAAAGACTGTAAAGATTCTTCAAAATTAAAATAAATTATTTAAAAAAAAAAAAAAAAAATACAAATAAAATAAACTTTTTTAAAAAATATTGAAAAAGTGAGTGGAGTCCAAGGATAAAGGCTGTATAGATCCCCCCCCCCCAAAAAAAAAAAAAAAAATTATAAGAAAAAAAAATATTACAATTAAAATTTTTAAAAATTCTAATAAAATAAACTTTAAAAAAAAAATATTGAAAAAGTGAGTGGAGTCCAAGAATAAAGACTGTCAGGATTCTTAAAAAATAAAATAAATTATAAGAAAAAAAAATACAAATACAAATTAATTTAAATATTATTTGAATTAAATAATTAAATAAAAATTAAAATAAACTTTTTAAAAAATATTGAAAAAGTGAGTGGAGTCCAAGGATAAAGACTGTCAAGATTCTTCAAAAACAAAATAAATAAAAAAATAATATAACAAACTATATAAATATATAAACTAAATAAAATATTAAATATAAAAAATATAAATACACACAAAATAATTCATCCATGAATGCTAATTCAATAATATAATAATTTTAAATTAATTTTACTAATGGTAAAATTCAGTATTATAACAAAATTGTTATACACAAAAATGTGAAAATGTGCCAAAATGTGCAAACTTGAATAAAAATGAAGGCTAGCACAAACAATTTTCCCCTACATTCAGATAAAGTTCAACCAAAAATGTTTTCTAAAAAAATAAATATAGAAATGTCTGTTATGTGATGACTGCCCACATGCACGGCTTTTGACAAGAGCAAAGTCTTGGAGAAACAGATGGAAAAGCTTTCATGAAAGCAGCGATGATCCTGTCAGTGGAGTTCAGTTCTCTGGACGTTTGGAGAAACGCTCAGATGACTTCAGTTTTTCTGAACTCTGTTCACGTCCTAAAAATAGAGCGGCTGGCACTCGTGGTCTTTCACACCGAGGCGCAGAAGAGCCGCTGGTGTTTTGGCTGTCTGTCGGAGTCTCGCAGCCCCAGCGAATGTGTTTACAAGCCCCAAAACACACACGCTTCAGTATGTTCATTAGACGACTCGTTCAAAACAAAGCCATAGGAGCTTCACGACTAATGAATTCACTGCAGCCAACGGGGGTGAGTTTCCTAAACTGACCTCATTTCATTTGTGTTAACAGAGGAGATAAGGAGGAACCTGATTTCTATTCAAATATCTGTCGAAACCTTCATTAGATTGAGAAACACTAACTGAATTTCAAATTGGACTGAAATGGAGTTGAATGTTTGAATTGTCTGAGAGGGATTTTCTGGACGTATGAAGGACTTTTGGTGTGATGTGACTGTACGGTTGAGTTATGATGAGTGAAATGATATCTGAGGGAGTGGGGTCAAAGGTTAAAGAGCTCTAGAGAGTGAGACATTACATTCAGTGTTAAGGCACATCTAGTGTCACCCTCAAAGACTGTTCAAAAATAAATGAATATAAATTAATATAAAAATGTAATTAAAATAAAAAATAAAAACAAAAATAAAAATTAAATGAATAAGAAATATATAAACCAAATAAAATAAATAAAACAAATATATATAATATATATAAAATATAATTTAAAAAAATAGAAAAAAATAAAAATACAACAAATGAAAATTAAAGTAAATAAAATATAATTTTAAAAAATAGAAAAAAATATAAAAACAAATAAAATCGAAAATCAATATGAAACAATTAAAATTAACAAATTAAAACAAAATCAAATATGAATAAAAAATATATATGAAAAGTAAAATGAAAAAAATTCAAATAAATTTTAAATTCTAAAAAGAAATTCATACAATAAAAAAAACAATTAAAATTAACAAATTAAAACAAAAATTACAATATATATTAAAGAAATAGGAAATTAAATAAATAAAGATATAAAAATAATATATATATATATATATATATATATATATATATATATATATATATATATATAATCTAATAATTTAAACACACCATTAGTGCAATAAGAAAACACATTTCAGTGTGTTTTTATCATTACCTGACAGACACAATAACTTTGTACAAGCAGGAATGAGATTTCAGAGCTGTGATGAAAAAGAAGGTTTTCATTTGTATAATAAGAGTTTAAATGTGTGTTTTTCACCCAAAGCATCACATGACTTCACAACCTGATATATAGCTCAAATAATATGAACTACTGTTATGATCCACAATATGAAAATATCTCAGAATAAATCGCTGGGATAAATGACATTAGGGTGAGCATGTGACTGAATTTTGTTCCTCAAAAACTGATCTGAATGCAGTTCTCTTCCTCAGGCGGTGGATCAGCGGAGGAAAGCGTGTCTCGCCGCGAGGCTCCTTGTGATTTATGAGGAGGGTCAGCGCACTGACATCACATCACACGTGGCCCCGGGGCCCGGAGCCCACAACCACACACACAGACAGAGGATGTGCCATCAGTCTCACTATAAATGGAGCGAGAAACACGAGATGCCAAACAAGCAGAAACAGATTGAGCCGTGTTTCTGCTTTAGCACAGCAACAATGGTGACGTTCTCATAGCTCTGTTGCTGCCCTTTTATAGACAGTTTGTCACTCTTTAAAAAAAAAAAAAAAGATAACAATACAATTAAAAATAATAAAAAAATTCATAAAGTATTAACAAAGTTAAAAAATAAAAAATAAAAAAAAAATCTAATTTTAAAAAAAAAAAAAAGATAACAATACAATTAAAAATAACAAATAAATAATAAAATATTAACAGTTAAAAATAGAAATGAAATCAATAAAATTTTAAAATAATAAACAAAAAATAAACAAAAATTATAAAATTTTAACAGACAAAAATAAATAAAAAATAAAATATTTAAAAATAATAAAAAATAAAAAATAATGTCATAATTTCAATAATTGAATAATAATAATAATAATAATAATAATAAATTAAACCAATTAAAACCATTTAAGAAAATTTATGGGATAAAACAATAAAAAATACATATATTCTAGAATTTACAATAAAAACAAATGTCCAGAAAAAAATATTTTCCACAAAAATATTGTGCAGCACAACTGTTTTCAACATTGATAATAATCAGAAATGTTTCTTGAATCATTAGAATGATTTCTGGAGATCATGTGACACTGAAGACTGGAGTAATGATGCTGAAAATACAGCTGCACATCACAGAAATAAATTACAGTTTAACAGATATTTACATGGAAAAGCTAGTTTAAGTAGGTATAATATTAAACATTTTTTCCTGCATTTTTTCACTCATCCTTCTATTAAACATTTCTATTATACATTTCCATCATGTGTTGTTTTTGAGGCTTTTGTAATATATTTTGAAAGTATTTTTTAGTTGGAATTGAGTGTTTATTTGAGGTCAAAATGAATAAATGAATAAACCGGCGGTTCAGACGCAGAAGCAAACAGAATCTATAACAACCTGAACACAGCCTTCACGAGACGGAAATGAATAAATGAGTAAACCGGCGGTTCAGACGCAGAAGACTGTAGCTTGTACTTTTTTTTTTTTTTTTTTTTTTTTGTGTACTGTTTTGGGGAATAATTACCATTCAGATCCAGTTTCTCCTGCAGGTTTCTAATGGATTGTGACAAGCTCTTCTCTGCTGAGAGCGTCCTGTGCTCCCTAAAGAGACAAATAACCCTGTGTGTGTTCAGGGAGCAGGTTAGTGCACTTCAAAGGGAACATGATGTCATTATGGGACCTTACCATGAAAATGAGGCTGCAGGGGAAGATTCACACACACACACACACACACACACACACACACACACACACACACACACACACGTCCTTGTCCTTGGTTTAGTCAAGCAGACCTGATTTCACAGAAGCACAATGTCATTATCTTTCAGTTTCATAGCTTTCCATGTCTCTGCTGTTATATTGTGTTTTCATACGCTTTGGATGATAAAGGAACGTCTGAGCAAATAAATACAGAGAAATAAACTCCGCTAACAGTACAGATGCAAACAGAAAAAAAAAGCAATATTAGATTTCCCAAGCTGGAATTTATTTATTTTTTATTTTTGTTTCACTTTAGTGCAGTAAAGTTTCATACTAGTTTTAGTCATATTTTGCAACTGCTATTCAAAAGTCCTGTGGACTGTATATAGGTCTGTGTCATTTTTTGAATATTGTATCAGTTTTAATGTTTACTGTATATTGCATTAAATAATAATTACAAATTAATAATCAAAAACAATATTTTATAAAAAGAATTACAAATATTCAAAATAATTACAAATTAATAATAAATATATAAAAAAGAAATGGCACGTTGGAAAAACTGCAAACTAATAAAACAATAAATAATTTTTAAATAACGACTAATTTTTAAAATAAACAAATTAATATTGAATAAAAAATTTAAATAGTAATAACAATATAATTAGCATTCAGATAAAAAAAATACTTTTTAAAAAATATTTTTAAATTAATATTGATTTTTAAATTTAAATAGTAATAACAATATAAATCAGAGACTACAGTCCACACACACACCACACACACACTAACAGTTAACGCTTGCGCAGCACAGTCTTTAGGACACACACACACACACACAAACAAATTCCATAAAGTATTATACCATATTTTTAGTTATCTGTTCTGCCATTAGTTTTGTGTGTTGTATTTGTATGAATCAGACTAGACCGAGGAAACACACTATTCTTAATTATTAATCTGTGGACATTTTACATTTTAATATGCACAAACAATTCTTGATCTACATTTTTTTTTCTGGATAATTAATGAGTTTACTGAATTTGAATATCAAATTTATATGGACATTTTTATTAAAATTACTTAAATAATTGATAAATATTTTTTTCAAGATTATAAATAAATAAATAATTATAAAAAATAATTACACATTGTAAAACAATTGTAAATAAATCAATAAATATTTTCTTTAAAAATAATTAGTAATAATACATTAAAAATAAAATAAATATTTATTTTAAAAATAATTATAAATTAAAAATAAATAAATCCATTTTTTAAATAAATAAAATATTTTTAATAATTGCAAATTAATAATAAATATAAAATCATGTTTAAAAATAATTACACATTGTAAAAATAATTGCAATACATACTATTTAAAAATAATTACATATTTTAAAAAATAATTACAAATTAATAATATATCAAACTATTTTTTCAATACTTACAAATAATAAATAATAAACCAAATTAATAATAAATCAAAACAACTGTGTGTTAAGATTTGTTAACTGAGAAAATGTTAAAAATGTAAAGGGGAACAAAGAAACACATTACATGCAATAAAGGAAAAGTGCTTTCAGTATCTGTATGATGAAATCATGAAATGGTTATCCAGAAACATATATATTATTTATTTATATACAAATTTATTTGATTTATATACAATTTTAAATGGAAATATTTGCATTTTAAACAGTTTTCCTGGAGACTACTGTATTTTCACTACAACAAAAGAAAGAACATTTTTAAAAAATATATTTTATTTCACAGATATTTGTTTATTTTATTTTAAAACAAGATTGAACAACACTAAATGAATATTAGCAATTTAACAGGATTCACAGTCCATAACTATTTATATTATAATATTTTCTAGTGGCTTGTAACATTAAACACTTATATCACATAGATGAGAATATTAATATGGAAATTATATGCAAATGAGTTTATGCATAGTACAAAATAAGCCGTTGTTAGCTCCATCTCCATATATTTATATATATACACATGTAGTTATTCTGTTGAATTTGTGCAGGTTCTGAGTTTGTACAGTTTCACAAATCTGAAAACTTGTGTGCAAATGCAAAATCTGCCTTTTGTTGCAGATGCACAGTTTTAGAATGAAATCTTTGATTCTATACACGAGGCTCCTGATCTATAAAGTTCCAACCAAAAACAATCAAATGAGATGAACTCATTTTAAGTATTTAATCAAACGGATTACTTCAAATAAGCATTAGCTCATTCTTATTTAATTCATAAACTGTTTTTGAACTGACGGTGACATGAAGTTATCATCAGAGCGCTTCTGCTTCTTCCTGAAGGACGGAGGATTTTTCATCAGCGGTCAACAGGACTGACCTCAAACCTCCCACAGCAAACACCCACTGAAATCCTGATAATACCAGAGAACCGGCTGGAACCGGACCGGACCGGCCTTCATAAACCAGCCGTTAGTGTGGGCTTCAGATGAACAGACATGTCGCAGCTGGAAAGCACTTATGAAAATGGCCTCAGTTTATGCATCTGAATGCTTTTCTGCATCCGAGGCAATTACTAGCAAGTAAACCTTCATGAAAAAAATCAAAAGATAGTCTTCCGACAATCAGACAACTTCACAAATACAACTAATTTCACTCAGTCTTTTTCAGGGTTATTATAGTTAACTAAAACAATTGAACTAAAATCATTTTTGTTACTTGAAATAAAATTTAAAAAAAAATTATATATATACACATACATACATTAAAGTTTGTGATCAGTAAGACTTGTAATGTTTTTTTAAGAGGTCTCTTCTGCTCATCAAGGATGCATTTATTTTATCAAGGATACACACACACACACACACACACACACACACACACACACACACACACACACAAAAACAGTAATCTTGCAAAATGTTATTACAATATAAAATAATGTTTTCTATTTTTATATCCTTTAAAATATAATTTATTTCTGTGATGCACAGCTGTATTTCCATCATCATTACTCCAGTATAAAGTGTCACATGATCTTCAGAAATCATTCTAATAAACTGATTTATTATTAGAATTATCAACAGTTGTGCTGCACAATATTTTTTTGGTAACTGCGATACTTTTTTCAGGATTCTTTGATGAATAAAAAGTTAAAAAGACCAGCATTTATAAAAAATGATTTTTTGATGAATAAAAAGTTAAAAAGAACAGCATTTATACAAAATAGTTAACTACTAATAAACAAAAAAGTTTTAATTTCTTTCAAAAAAAAAATAAATAAAAATAATCTACTGACCCCAAACTTTTGAACGGTAGTGTATATTGTTAGAAAAGATTTCTATTTTAAATAAATGCTCCTTTTTAACTTTTTATTCATCAAAGAATCCTGAAAAAAAAAGTATCACAGGTTCCCTACACTGATAATAAATCATCATATTATTATGATTTCTGAAGATCATGTGACACTGAAGACTGGAGTAATGATGCTGAAAATACAGCTGCGCATCACAGAAATAAATTACATTTTAATGTATATTAAAATAGAAAAACGTTATTTAACATCATAATAATATTTCACTATATTACAATTTCCCCTGTATTTCTAATCAAATAAATGCAGCTTTGATGAGCAGAAGACAACCAGTGATGGTTGGGTTCAGACACAATCTATTTCTAGAAGTCCGCCGTGTGCCGAATGAGATGGTAATATCAGCGTGAACTTTGATCTGAAACGCTATTAGTCTGATTGACGCAGACGCTCCTGTGACGGCTGAGGTCAAAGTTCAATCGTTTCGAGGACTGACATCAGTGTTGGGTAAAGCATTGCAACTTTTCAGTACATCTACTGTTGTTTAGTGTCTCTTAAAGCCGCCTTGGTTTTCATGACTAAACGCTCTGAAAAGTCCTCTGCACACAAACCGCTTCTCAGTGTAACTTTAAGACATTTAGCACAGCAACCTGAAACAGACATTTAGAATTACGCAGAAAGAGAAAATAAAATTTTGCATTTAGAAGCTGAATGCACTTTTGAGTAAGTGATTCCTGAAACATTCATAACAATGACCTTGCTGAGGAGATTTTAAAAAATTATAATTATTATAAAATTTCTAAAAATATTAGATGTATTCAGTAATATTAATATATTAGATGAACAACTATGATGAGAAATCCGATGAAAATTAAACAGAAATGTTGCCTTGGTAACTAACTGAAATAAATGAGTTTAAGCTGATGTTCTAAAACTGCTAAAACAAAAACTGAAATTTGAAATAAAATATTGAATAAGTAGGAAAATATATACATAAATGACAAAAGCACATAACAAAAATATTTAAACTTAAGATTAAAAGAAAAAAATTAAATAGATAAATAAAAGCACATTCAAAATAATATTGGTGTAATAAAAAAGGACACACTTAAAAGAAAACTTAAATTTTATACCTGAACTAAAATTGGAAATGTTGCATTGGCAACTAAATAAAATAATTAAGTTGAAGTACTTAAATAACTAAAACTGAAATTTAAAATAGAATATTTAATAAATAAAAAAATGACAAAAGCACATAAAACAGGCATCAGAAAACCATTAACATGCAAATGTTTTGCAATATTAAGTTATTTTACATTTTTGTGTCAGAAAAGATATACAAATAAAAGTAAAATACAACAATAATAATAATAATAATAATAATAATAATAATACGGCATATGTTTTCTAAAGTCCAGGGTGATATATTATGTTTAATATTATTAAAAATTGAACTATTAAAATTTCAGGTGGACTTGAAGTAAATGTTTTAGGTCTGACAAAAAATCTTCAGATCTAGTAGATGATGGCATGTAAACAACCAATTTCAGATTTATTGTGCAAGTATTATAATGCACTTTAACTTTGGATACAATTATTGTAATGCATTACAACATATTTATAATGCATTATACATAAAGGCTTCAAATAACCACAAATGTTGAACGTACATTTGTGCACATACTAAAAAAAAGAAAAATACTTCTGATGCAACAGGCTTGCGTGTCAAAACTACATTCCCATCATTCTCTGGCTGCATGATGCACTAGAATGATAAAATACAGATAAATCATCAGATAATCATCGGTTTGCTTCATTCTGTTGCATTAGCAGTAAACGACCTCTTGAACACACTTATCATATTTTAACTTATTCACAAACCTGCTCTCTAAGATATCAGCATCAGCTCTCAAAAAACAAAACAAAAACAATATCAGTCAATATCAGTTTTTTTCCCTCAGAATTGCAAGTTTATATTGAACTCTCAATTCTGAATTTATATTAAAGGTTGCAAAAAAGGGTTGCAATTACATTTATATAATTTTTTTTTATTCTATGGCATAAACAAGCTTGAACATAACCGTATTTGGCATCTTTTGGTATGTTTGACTTGGGGTTTTCTGGATGTTTTGTGATGGTGTTTGATGGAGGTTCAATGAAGTGTTTTGGAGATCATTGCCAAGAACAAAACAGACGGGACACACGTAGCAGTCGTGCTATTTTCTCAAGTGACTAAACCCAGATTAATTCATGACATCAGGCTTTACTAGACTGCGGTTTGTGAGCTAATACTGAATCAAATCATAAAAATGCCAAATCGAATGAAATTATTCTAAAATAAAAACAAATAAAAATGAAACTTAAAAAATATTACTTAAATAATAAAACAAATAATACTAATAATAATAAAATAAGTAATAATAATAATAATAATGAATAATATAATATTAATATAAAATATAAAAATCAAATTAATAAAACTAATAATGAATTACTTTAAGAATGAATGTATTCAAAATAAAAATTTAATATTAAAATAAATTATTTTAAAACATTAAAAGACTACTAAAAATAAATTACAAAATTACAAAAAAAAACAATATAATAATATAATATAATAATTTAATACAAATTAATTAAGTCATAATGTAAAATTAGAACAAATGTTAAAATAAAAACACTTGCTAAAATTAACTAAATACAAAACAAAAAAATTAACAAATTATTTTTAAATAAAAAAAAGTAAATTAAATCATAAAAATGTCAAATTAAAATTAATTATTTTAAAAGACGGGGGAAAAATCAAGATATAACAAATGTTTAAGCTCTGACAAAAATGTGTGGAAATCCCTGGATTGCATCATTCACCATTGTGCATAATTATGGCAATAATTTAGTACTATGATATTCATCAGAGCATCACTGTACACTGTCAAATCATTTTTAATCAGTAATTCTGTAATGGTTTACAGTAATAAGAACTAACAATCCTTAAAATTTTAAATTTACTTAAATTTACTTTTATAAAAATGAAAATTCTATTATTCCACTATTTTTTTTATAATTGAATGGAGAATTCTATAGTATTTTATTTTTTTTTTTATGTTTGTTTTTTACGTTTTGCAGGTTTAGATATTTTTACTAAGAAACAAGACAAAAGGACTGATTAGGAAACTGATTTTAAATTTGTCTGTTATAAAAACACTGCAATGTCTGTAAACAGCACAGAAGCACCTGCCAGATGCATCAAATGTTTGCAGAAGGTCCTGCTGGTTTAGTTCTGCTGCAGAGAAACTGTACGGCGCTATGAAATGTTGTGACTGACTGATGTGCCTCTTAATTTTGCACGAGACGACAGAACTGAGAGATGCTGTCGTTATGTAATACAAGACTCAGTCCTTTAAAACAGCCTTGTTTTTCAAGAATGATGGACTTTAGCTTTTCAGAGGATGATGTATGTGTACTGATATGAATATTCATTCAGTACCAGTCAAACGTTTGGAGTAATTAAGATTTTTCAATGTTTTTGTTAAAGAAGTCTCTTGTGCTCAGCAAGGCTGCATTTATTGGATCAAATATACTGTAAAAAAATAGTGAAATATTATTACAATTTAAATCAGCTTTTTCTATGTGAATATCTATTAAAATGTAATTTATTTCTGTGATGCGCAGCTGTATTTTCAGCATCATTACTCCAGTCTTCAGTGTACACATGATCTTCAGAAATCATTCTAATTATTCAAGAAACATTTCTGATTATTATCAATGTTGAAAACAATCGTGCTGCACAATATTTTTCTGGAAACAGTGATACATTTTATTTTTCAGGATTCACAGATGAATAGAAAGTTCAAAAGAACAGCATTTATTTGAAATAGAAATGTTGTATAACATTATAAATGTCTTTACTGGCACTTTTGATTACAATTTAAGCTGCACTTTGTCAGGATCTTATAGACCCCAAACCTTTCATGGTTTCCAGAAATAAATCACATTTAAAATATATTCAGACAGAAATACAATTATTTGAAATTGTAATAATACTTCATAATATTAGTTTTAACTGTATTTTTGATCAAATAAATGCATACAACTGATGTGCAATTATTTACATCATTCATCTGTTTGTATGCATTTATTACTTTATGCATATGCATTTCACACTTTGGGATTTTTTTATTTTTTTTATTTTCATACATTTACAATTAGAGTTTTTTTGCTTTAGAATTTTCGCAATGTGTTTTCACTTTAATTTTAGTTAAAGTTTTGATTATTTTCCATTAGTTTTATTTTTTTTTAATTATATCTAGTTATTAATTTTTGTTTATTATTTTTTGTTTAGTTTTACTTATTTAAGCACTCCACATTAAACTAAAATAAAACCAGAAATGATATGGCGACCAGCTGCAATTACATAAATTTATTTTATTTTTATTTTTTTTCCAAGTAACAAAAATGTTTTATAAATGGTTCTGAATGAATATAATCACCCCGCCGAAGGCTGACAGACAGAACTCCAGCACTGGCTTTCTTCTATTATTCAAGGCATATGCATCACACCAATACAGACGCTTCTTCATCAGACCAAACCTAACTCAAGATGCGGGGGGTACTAAAGATGTTTTTTTGTTTAATAAATCACTAATTATTTTTTAATGATGACACTTTAAATAAAAGACCGAGTTTGTGTAAATAACGCCAGCGCCTCTTTAGTCTAATTGAGTCGTCAGGCGTACAACAGAGATGCATGTACACAAACTACTCGAGGATACTGTATATGTCGGCAGGGGCTGTTACAGACAGAAAGAACAAACTGTGTGTGCAGAGGAGAAGAGAGCACACACTGAAACACAGTTGAGCTGATCTTGTGCTCGACTCAAAGACTCACACTCACATCTGACCATAAACAATATTCCAGCACAGATTCAATGCACCTGCACTGAAAAAACATTGGTGTATTTACTTTGAAACTCTTTTCACTGAGACACTGCTGACAAACTTCACAAATAGTAACATGTTGAATTAAATGTGAAATTTTGGAGTGAAAAGCCTGAAATATTATTTTCTTGTACTTACTCCAAAAATCAATAATAAACAGTGTTATTGTAGTATCACTGGGATATTATTATGGGGTTTCAACATATTTAAAATTAGTTTTTGTTTTTATATTTTCCGTTATCATTTTAATTTTAGGTCTTTTTTTTGTTGCAATTTTTATTAGTTTTTTTTTGTGTGTGTGAACATGTCTATTTTTAATATTAATTTTTAGTTCTGTTTTAGTTTTAGTTCCTATTTACATATTTTGTTTATTCATTCATCTGTTTGTATGCATTTTTTACTGTATGTCTATGCGTTCAAATCAGATTTATGATGGTTTTGGAAAACAGGATTTTATATGTGTGTGTGTGTGTGTGTGTGTGTGTGTGTATATATATATATATAGTATATAATTTTTTATTAGTTTTAGTTTTTTTATTAGTTTTAGTCTATTTTTCAATTATTTTTCAATTTATTTCAATGGTTTTTTTTAGTAAGTCTATACTTTTCATTAATTTTTATTTCAGTTTTAGTTATTTTAGCACACCTGGTTAACTAAATGAAAATGAGAAATGTTGAAGCTGAAATAAGGTTACATTTTTAATATTTTATTTCAGTTAAGAGTTACTGAAATATACTTCGAAATACGCACACAGACAATATAAAACAAGTCATTATATCATCCAACAATTGAAAATATAATGAAATGTTGGAATCAATAAATGTAAACCTAATGAAAAGTGAGTATAGATAAATAATTTGGATGTGAAATGTATTCATTTATGTAACATGAAAATGTTATGAAAGCATCTGTAGGTCAAACAAACTTCACAGAACGAGTTAAAGGAAGGAAAACAAGCTTAAAAATAAAATAAATGCATTTCAAGCATAATTTATAATTATTCATTGTACTCTTTCCAACATTTCATTATGCATTCAGTTATTTTGTAAATATTATTTTAAGGTGCATTTTATTTTTAGGTGTATTTCACATCTTTATTCATGTTGCATAAAAATACATTTATTTATTTTGTCATAATACATTATTTCATATATTGATTTATTTTATATTGTTTTAACGTGTATTTCATTTCATATTTTATTACATTTGCCATTTTGAGGAGTATTTTTTTCCCAGTTTATTTGTATTCAACTATTCCAGAGCTAAAAAATCTTTATATTTTTGAGTGTTTAATAATATATCAGTATTCATCTGCTCTGACCATTATAAGAATCAAAATGTTTAAATGTAACAAATACAGTAAAAATCGAATTTTAAATAATCGAAGTTTCCCACACCATTCTTAATGATTTAATGATGAAAAATCTTCTTTCTATATTTTATTTAATGGAAGTCTTTTACGGTTTTGGTTTTAGTCAGGTTTAATTTACTGTGAGAGGAACAGGCTGAACTGTAAGGAAGAACATGAGGCTGTGTTTGTGTGTACTGTCTCTTTAAGAAAGCCTGTTTGTTTTGTAGGTTTGTGAATCTGTTTGAGTTACTGTCACTCTTCTCTTTCCCAGGGAAACGCCAGGCTGCTCCAGATCCTCCTTTCCTTCATCTGTGACTCATGAATTTATGATGGGACTCAAAACCGAGCTCTGATTCTGCTTCTTTGTCCCCTTCACGAATGCTGATGGTTCACAATGAATAATTCAGCGCTTTTTCGTTTTTAGATTTATGATTATGGAGTTTGTGTATGTTGATGTTTGTGTTTTTTTTATTTTTTATGCATTATACTTTTAAATGTTTATTTTTTTCTTTTGATGGCTGCATTTATTTGACGAAAAATACAGTAAAATCAGTAATATTATGAAATAGTATTTACATTTAAAAAACAGGCTTTTAATGTGAATATATTGTAACAATTAATTTATTAATGTGATGCAAAACTGAATTTTCAGCATAACTACATGATCCATCAGAAATCATTAACATATATTAACACTACCACATCCACAAAATTGGGGTAAGGTTTAAAAATAATAATAATAATACTTTCATTCATCAAGGATGCATAAAATTGATCAATAGTTACAGTATATATGACATTTCTAATGTTACAGAGGGTTTCTATTTCTAATAAATGCTGTTCTTTTGAACTTTCTATTCATCTGTGAATCCTGAAAAATAAAAAGCATCACAGTTTCCACAGAAATACTATTTTCATTATTAATAATAATCAGAAATGTTTCGAATCAGCATATTAGAATGATTTCTGAAGATCATGTGACACTGAAGACTGGAGTAATGATGCTGAAAATACAGCTGTGCATCACAGAAATAAATTATATTTTAACACATATTCACATAGAAAACAGCTGTTTTATATTATAATAATATTTCACTGTTTTGGCTGTATTTTTGATCAAATAAATGCAGCCTTGGTGAGCAGAAGACCAGACTTTTGTAAATACTTTTAATTTTGATTCATTGAAACGGACAGTTCATGAAATGAATCATTTACCAAATCCAGCACTGCAAAACAATTAAGAATCATAAAACTAGTTTAATGTCACACTCATTAGGAAAATTACCAGCCAGATGAAAAGCACATAAAACTGATTGTAATACTGACAATGTAACAATAAATAAATAATGCAATTATTAAATATGTCACGGAATGCTGCAATAAATAAAAGTACAATTTATACAATAAATAAGACATGCAATACATGCATTTATTCTTCATTTAACATTAAAAAGGACTGAAATACAACCTTAAATACCCTCATGACAATACAATATAAAACAAATCAATATATCACAAAACAACTGAATATATAATGAAATGTTGGAATCAATAAACGTAAACCTAATGAAAAGTGAGTACGGATAAATTAATTGGATGTGAAATGTATTCATTTATGTAACATGAAAAATAAGGAATATGAAGATATGAAAGCATCTGTAGGTCAAACAAACTTCACAGAACGAGTTAAAGGAAGGAAAACACAATGGAAATAAAATAAATTTAAAATTATTCTTGTACTCTTTCCAACATTTCATTGTGCATTCAATTATTTTATGACACATTTATTTGTTTCGTATTATTTTAAGGTGTATTTCTTTTTTAAGATGCGTTTCATGTTGCATAAAAATGTATTTATTTGTTTATTCATTCTTAAATTTATTGCACTTCCTTTTATTGCAAAATTTCATCATGCATTTAATTTTTTCATGCATTAATTTATTTTTATATTGTTTTTAAGGTGTATTTCACTTCATATTTTATTAGGTTTGCCATTCTGAGGAGCATTTTAAGTTGTCTTTCACATCCTTTTTCATGTTACATGAGAAAAATAAATGTATTTCATGTCTTATGTATGCTTACGTTCATTGTACATGTTAAAATTTATTGCAACATTCCATGATGTATATATGTGTCACATTTAATTTCACCCAACACTCCTGTTGCCATAGTAATTCACTATATGGCACAGTCTTTGATGAATCTCTGTCAAAACGGCACACAAACACTGACTGTTACAACATGTGCAACACACACACACACACACACACACACACACACTCATCTACAGCTTCTAGTTGAGAGTTTGACCCTCATTTGCATTTCTCAGAGCGCAGCAGAGATTCATAAAGAGTGCTTCAGAAAATCAGAAATATTCGTGACAATGTTTCGCACCCACTTTGAGTGACAGAGATTAATTAGTCAAACAATGACTGTTAAAATATCACCATCTGCTTTCACTAGCACGAACTGTAGAGATTCAGCATGTGCAGAGTCTCTTCTGCTTATCAGGGCTGCATTTATTTGACCAAAAATACTGTAAAATACTGTTTTCTATGTGAATGTGTTAAACTGTAATTTATTTCTGTGATGCACAGCTGTATTTTCAGCATCATTACTCCAGTCTTCAGTGTCACATGATCTTCAGAAATCATTCTAATATGATAATTTGCTGCTCAAGAAACATTTCTGATTATTATCAATGTTGAAAACAGTTGTGCTGCACAATATTTTTTGTTGGAAGAGAAGCTCATGTGGTTCCAATCAAAATAAATGTTTGATGGTTTAACGTTTGAAAATTAATAAATTAAGCAGCCTTGAACCTTGCAGCTTTTAGTATATAACACACATTTACTGGCTTTCAAATAAACTGCACAGTGTTATTGATGAAACTGCAGGAGCGGCTGAGGACTGACATTCTGAATACTTAATTATCCAATTAATGTAATTGATTGGTCCACCTGAACCAATAAGAACCTGCTAGTGGCAGTAAGTTAGCAATGAATACTAGTGCACTGCATAGTATACACTGCATTCTGCCTAAAACTCCACCCTGCGTCATATTCACTGAATAAAATCCAGTGCTTTTCTTACTACTTTTATGCTGCTGATTCCAAAAACAGTGTCAGTTTTGCTGGAGCACATCACACTTTCTCACTAAATATGATGCATTTCATTGTGTTTTTGCTTTTACAGACATTAGTGCGGCGAAGTCTTGTATTCTCCCTAATTTTCTTAAGGGATATGTATTTCTTTATACTTTGTTTCTTCATTCTTTGTTTTGTCTTTATATATGTATTCTCTTGATTTGATTTTTGTAGGGTTTAAAAAATAATTTGTGATACGTGCTCCGGAGTTCCGATCTAAATCAAATGATTCACGATTCACCATCTGCGCTTCGGTCCCATCGGAATAATGATTCGCAAATAATAATTTCAGATCGGGACATCAGAGCACGGATCAGGAATCATACAATTAGCGAAATGATTGACAAACCCACCCTGAAATCCCGACCTAAATCAAAAGATCTGCTATATAAGCTTTTAAGACCCAATCCGAATTAAATGATTCGCGATCTGACTGGAGTGCTTCGAAACAGTGAATCATTTTGCAACGCAATGATTTAACTGATTGGGAGTTTCGAAAAGCTCTGTTTCACCCATTACTATACGTGCTTTTTAAAATCATCACAGGCAATCTTGAAATGTGCCCTTCTGATCTGTTTTTTTTTTTGTTACTGAATCGCTTGAACTGAATGATCAAAGTCACGAGTTTGAATAAATAGGAGCGGTTCCAGCGTAAATGACTCACTCAATTGAATCGGTTTGAATCCGAGTTCACATCTTCTGTTTTTTTCCACATCGAAATAAAAATAAAAAAGGTATTTGTGACTTTTTCCTCAAAATTCTTTTTTCTCATAATGTTTTTTGTTCATGAGTTTTGAGATTTAAACTCACAATTCTAAAATTCTCAAATTTATCACAGAATTGTTAGAATTAAAGATGTTGCAGTTATTTTATTTTTAATCCCATGACATACATAAGCTTCCATTTAACTATGCATAATTTAATGATACATCTTAAATTCTTCTTTTTGTCATTAAAATTAAAACTTTGACATTTGACTGCTTTTGTTACTTTGATAAGTGCATTAAAGCTGATACATACATACATATATTGTGTTATTTTGTGAAAAAAAAATTGTTTTTGCAAATTAGCAGGATTTTTTTAAGATAATGTAATTTAAAAAAAAATTTGAAACTACATGACAACAACATGACCTCATCACATTTAATTAAAATGTTTAAAAGACGTATGTGTACTGCATTTTAAACAGACACAATCATGTACAGTGATTGCACACAAAAACAATTCATAGTTTCTTCTTTAGTCCAAATAGTTTACAAGCTCAACATCATCACCAGCCGCCATATTTACAATCGAAACAATCACAGCATCCAAAAAATAACACAAAGTCTCGAGATACCAGACATTTTCTGTACAGTTTCATGAAAGAATGGAAAGTAATTTTGATACGAGACCAAAATATCAGCCATTCTAACACTGACCGAGCTATTTCAGGGCAGTAATCAAACTTTAATCAATTTAATAAATCTTTCAGACATAAACCCTGGATTCAAGCCAGAACATGAACACGGGTCTGTAATTTCCTCTGCATCGATCGAGTTCCACACAGCAGCTGCCCGTTTGATCTGTAAATCATTAATTAAAATGCAATATTGATAAGAGTCATATGACAGAGTGAGATCGTGTTCAGATTTACGGCGGGGCAGAGAAAGAGGGACATTTATGCCTCATGTCTGATTCAGAATCTAAAAATACCCTAATGTCTAATAAATGAGACAGAATCTCTAAGAATATGCAAAGAAACTTCATCTGCCGAATGCATCTTTAAATAGATGTAATAATTGTGCAGGGAATGATTTAATGGAGAGAAGCATTGGATTCTGTGCATCAGATGTGAGGAAGTGTGATTTCAGATGCATGTTTGATCTGAACCAGACGCTCTGGGTCTCAGGGAGCAAACAGAGTTAATGCAGAGTTCAGATGAGGGTTAGAGAGCTGCTCTCACTGCACACTGAACCGGCTCCGCTCTACAGAACACACTGATGAAGAATCGGCTGCATTTTCATTCAGGGTCTGGAACTTGAACAGGAATTACAGAAGTTACTTACTGCACTGCTATTCAGAGAAATTCAACACAGGCACTGCATTCTGGGAAACAAACGAGTCTATCCATCCATTCAAGTCTATCCATTGATCTATCCATCCATCATTCTATCATCTATCTATCCATCCATCCATCCATCCATCCATCTTTCTATCTATCCATTCATCATTCTATCATTTATCCATCCATCCATCCATCCATCCGTCATTCTATCCATCCATCGTTCTACCATCTATCTATCTATCATCCATTCATCTTTCTATTTATCCAGTTATCATTCTATCATTTATTCATCCATCCATCTTTCTATCTATCATCCTTTGCTCTATCTATTTATCCATCTATCATTCTATCCATCCATCATTCTGTCATCTATCTATCTATCTATCCATCCATCCATCCATCCATCTTTGTATCTATCCATTCATCATTCTACCATCCATCCATCCATCCATCCATCCGTCCTTCATTCTATCCATCCATTGTTCTACCATGTATCTATCCATCCATCAATCTTTCTATCTATCCATTCATCATTCTATCCATCCATCATTCTATCATCTATCTATCCATCCATCGTTCTACCATCTATCTATCTATCCAACCATCGATCTTTCTATCTATCCATTCATCATTCTATCATCTATCTATCCATCCATCGTTCTACCATCTATCTATCTAACCATCGATCTTTCTATCTATCCATTCATCATTCTATCCATCCATCGTTCTACCATCTATCAATCTATCATCCATTCATCTTTCTATCTATCCAGTTATCATTCTATCATTTATTCATCCATCCATCCATCTTTCTATATATCATCCATTGCTCTATCCATTTATCCATCTATCATTCTATCCATCCATCAATCATTCTATCTATCCATTGTTCTATCATTTATCCGTACATATTTCTATCAATCCATCACTCTATCCAGTTATCCATCTATCATTCTATCCATCATTTATCTTACCATCCATCCGTCATTCTATCCATCCATCAATCTTTCTATCTATCCATTCATCATTCTATCCATCCAACATTCTATCATCTATCCATCATCCATCCATCCATCCATCCATCCATCCATCCATCCATCTTTCTATGTATCTATCGCTCTATCCAGTTATCCATCTATCATTCTATCCATCCATTGTTCTATCATCCATCATCCATCCATCCATCCATCCATCTTTCTATGTATCCATCACTCTATCCAGTTATCCATCTATCATTCTATCCATCATTTATCTTAACATCCATCCGTCATTCTATCCATCCATCGATCTATCATCTATCTATCCATTTATCTATCCATCTATCTTTCTATCCATATATTGTTCTATCTATCCATTGTTCTACCCATTTATCTACCTATCATTCTATCCACCATCCATCTTTCCATCCATCCATCCATCCATCATCTATCCATCTATCAGCCATCATTCTGTCCATTTATCCATCCATCAATCGTTTTGTCCATTTATCATTTATTCTATCAAAAATCCATCAATCCATCATTTTATCTATCCATTTATCCATCGATCTATCTATCTCTGTCTATCCATCTATCTATCTATCCACCTATCTATCTGTCTGTCTACAAATTTCTGTTTTCACTGCAATTCAGATTCCTGTTTTCTACCTCAAATCAAATTCAATTTATACTCAGGAATTGATTTTTAACATACAAAGTTTTCTCAATTCAGTTCTGAATTTCCAAACAAGCTGATGTAACTCATGAAAACAGATGCAGTGACTCTGACTCTGAGAGACGGACTGATGTAAGCGGATCCAAACCGGATCTCACGCTCAAACTTCAGACGCTGCCGTCATAATTAGCTCAGAGCAACACGAGGACTCTTGTGAGAATTTCCTCGGCACTTAAACCAATCACTGATGTAATTATCTCATAAACAAGTACAGCCGCCCTCCACGACGTCCAGAAGAGATGAACGATGATTACAGTTTTCACCCACAAGGTCAGTTTATATTTGTCTTTGGCTTGAGCGGGAAACTTGTTGAACAGACGCGTGTCTATCTCCTTAATGAAGTTAAGAAGCTTTGGGCTACACTGATATGACTGCAATTCAATTTATTCTTCAGTAATAAAGCTGGCTTTCTCTTTGTTCATCATTCATGTCTGCTGTGTTGAGCAAAAGAGGGGGGAAACACTTTCCAAGTCTCCTCTGCTCATTAAGGCTGCATTTATTTGATCAAAAATACAGTAAAAACAGTGAAATATTTTTACTTTTTAAAACAGCTGTTTTCTATGTGAATATCTGTTAAACTGTAATTTATTTCTGTGATGCACAGCTGAATTTTCAGCATCATTACTCCAGTCTTCAGTGTCACATGATCTTCAGAAATCATTCTAATATGATGATTTGCTGCTCAAGAAACATTTCTGATTATTATCAATGTTGGAAACAGTTGTGCTGCACAATATTTTTGCAGAAACTGTCATACATTTTATGTTTCAGGAGTCACAGATGAATAGAAAGTAAAACTTTTTAACAAAGAAAAATTACAGAGTGCACTTTTAAACTCTCTTGTGGTCTATTAGCCTGAGTTTTTACAAAATGACTTATGATTCATAAAGCCGCTCTCTCTTCATCTCATCAGTCAGATATCAGACAGTCTCTGTCTTATAATAGAAATCTCATAATTCTACATGTCTGTTCTATTATTCTGGCATGAATTCTAATGAGACGAGGGTGTCAGAGGAGCTGTTTAACACGGCAGCTACAGAATCACACTGTTGTACAGTACATTTGCAGTTTATATTAATACACATAAAACTCACAGCAATTCCTGTTTTATCATAAGCATCTTTTCGGCCCTTTACTACAAGAAAAAAAGATCACATACAAAAAGAAAGGGGAAAAATGGAATGCAATCTTTTTAATATCTTAATTGTTTGATAAGGTTTTTTCCCCAAATTACACTAAAAAATGCTAGGGTTTTTTTTTTTAGAAAATTTGACCGATTCTCAATTTTTTATGATTTTTAACTAATCAATTAGAAAACGTACTTACAACATTATTCAAGTAACTTTTACTTTATTAACCCTCTAGTTAAAGAAAATTCTATTCCAAGGGCAGCACACATGAAGTTGTCAAAATGATGTAAATGTTAAAATAATCACTTGTTAAATATCTTTGCAGAAAAGATGCATGAACTACAACTACATCTTGTACAAATGTGTCTTATGCATATTATATATGTTCAGAAAGTCAATTCAAATTCAAAATGACTTAAGGTATAACACAAGTAAACTATTATTAACTATAAATGTTCTGTAAAAACAACAGCAGCTTTCAGCCAATGATGCAAATATTTAATATCAGACATACAGTAGTAGTCACAGGCAAAATAATGTTTTATGTGCATTTTATTTCATTTATAAAGTCTGTACTACTCTGCTGTAAATTATATTATTTTACACAACGCAACAAACAAGGAAGAGATGAGCAGTCATTTCGCACGATGGAAACACTTTTTGCCTTGCATAACATAAACTGAAAAATTGCATAACAAACTAAAAAAAAAATTCTATAATGTTTGTTAAATGAGTTTAAATGCATGTAAAATTTATTAATTTTTTATTAATTTTTAAATTTAATTTGTCTTATATTTTTGTCCATGGGTGTTCTTGCTTGGTAACAAATGTTTATATTTTGATTATTGCTGTTGCATAAAAGTAATTCTGTGTGGGGGTTTTAATTTCCAGCCTATTTTAAGCCAACAATATAGTATTTTTTAAACAATAGTTGACTTAAATAAAGCAACCCAGCATGTTGGGTGAAAACATTTAACCCAACCAGGTTAAACACAATAACTCGGCATGTTTTCTGTTTAATATTTACCCAGTGCCGGGCTGTTTTTAACCTAGCATTTTTTAGAGTTTAGGCGTCACGAGTTAATAAAAAAGAAATATTTAAAACTGAAAATTAAAATTAATCATTTTTAAATAAACTTACTTCTTTAATTTAAAAAAATTGTTAAATATATATATATATATATATATTTAATAAATATTATTTAAAAAAATTTAAAAAATTATTTGTTTTGTTACATGCATGCCATCTGACATTACAGAAATATTATCATGTGAACGTGTTGTTAAATTAAATTAATACAATTAATTCAATCATAAAGTGAAACTTTAATTTTTTTTTTTTTTTAAATATATTAACTAACTAAATTTTCTTTAAATATTTAATAAATATTATTTTAAAAAATTACAAAAAATTTGTTAACATTCACGTCATCTGACAAGAACTGACATTAGACAAATAGGGTAATTCCGTGTCAATTTTGCTAATATTTTTTCTGAAGAAAGATAAACATGTCTAGTGATGAAAGCCAAAATATTAAATGTCATGGGTGAATATTTACGGAGTAATCCACTATTTTGTAGATGGGGGTTGTTTTTAAATTGAGATAATAAAATAAATTATAAAATGGAAAATTTAAATAAATGTTACAATTAATTACATTTGAACCAAAAAAATATATATATTTTTTATTTTAATTAAATTGGAAAAAAAAAGTTTACATGCATGTTATCTGACAAAAACTGACACCATTAGACAAATTTGAATGTGAATGTGTTGTTAAATTATTGAAATATCAGAGGGAAATTTTAGCTTAAAGGGGTTTGGTTGACAAAAAAAGGTTGGAACTCCTTGCTCTAGAGCAAAAAAAAAAAAAAAAAAAAAAAATACTCATGCTCTCTCAAGATCTCAAGACCGTCTCAAACTGTGCTCAGATTTGACAAGCTACTGAAGTTTGCAGTTAAAAGCCATCAATACGATCTCAAACATTTCTCTCGTTTAAATGATCTAAGCAGCTCTCTATATTAGTTTTATTGCACTTTACTCTTATTTTATGAACTATTGGCTCATTTGGCACTGTTTTATTTCCTGAGGGATTTTAGGAGAATCTTAACTAAAAACTCCATTAAGTTCTCTGAGCTTTAAACGAGCAGCCTCTGAGCAATTAACTGCT
Organism: Cyprinus carpio; assembly: GCF_018340385.1. Lineage (NCBI taxonomy): Eukaryota > Metazoa > Chordata > Actinopteri > Cypriniformes > Cyprinidae > Cyprinus > Cyprinus carpio. Next base: position 1,428,985 of record NW_024879270.1, on the reverse strand, counting down.
CCTCTGAGACCATTTAAAGAAACAAGACGAATGAAAACACTATTGTGTTCTCTAATTATGCATCAACACTCCACTAATGAAAGAGGAAACTACCAAAAACATATGAAATGGCGAGTGTTTCCTGTTGCTACTTTGTATCTCTGTCAAGCGTGTTCCGTTTCTCATCAGGCTACAAAATCAAACCGTAAAAACAGATGCCAGCGCCACTTTGGGTTCATTAGAGGAAAAGTTCATTAGCGCTGATGCCAAACGGGTGAATTGTTGAACACAGGAACACTGCCTTTCCGTTTTAGGATGCCCAGACCGGAAATACATCAGAAATTGACAAAAACGCACAAGATTAAACATGCAAAAGGCAAAAACGTGCAAAAAACAAAAGCCAAAAACATGCATCTTTTCCCCTATTTAAGGAATCACTGATGGCGTCGTTTAGGGTTAAGGATTGTTTGTTCAAGTAAGAGCAATAGTAACAGTAAATAACACAGTTAATTTAAAATTCAACGTACGTCTAACATATGCAAATAAGCGCTTAATCAAAAGCAAGCATCCCACAGAAAATCCTCTGCAGTCTAATCAGCACAAACAATGCATTTATTCTAATTCACTTGTTTTAATCATAATTGGCGGACCGGCTCATTCAGCCATAATCAAGATGATTTTGTTTGATTCATTTGGTTTTCCGCTTGATTAGGGCATAAATTAACAGGCCAGTGTGAAGGAACAAGCCTGGACACAAACAGACATGCTAACATGCATGCCATGTATCTTATTATAGCTGGATTTCTCTTTCTATCGCTCCATCCCCCATCTTTCTCGCAGTTTGAGATTGTAGCCTGTTTAAAACCCTCATTGCCCTGGGCAACACGATAACGCGCCTGTCAAAAGCACTTTCTGTTATAATGGCCTGGCTTGTGAACGGGGGAGAGGCAGATAACACGCTGTGCATGCACACATACACATACATAAGCTCATATCTCGCATACTGTGTTTGCATGATTTCAATGCACAGAATATAAATGCACATATTTCTGTGTAGCGTCACTGATTGGAATGTTTTACACAAAGTGCACACATATCAAAAGCTATGTTCCTAAACCTAGCATTGCATCCTTCAGAGAACTTAAATCCCTAATGCTAAAACAGAGTTGTTTGCATTTTCTGACACTAAAAAAATTGTCAGACTCCAGTAAATATAAATATATACATTTTGACGATTTACTCCTGGAGCCATATTGAAATTCCAATATCTCTGGAACTGAACCATGCAGGGCCTTGAAAAAGAAGATGCCAAAAGAACAGTTTGTTAAGAACCAATATCTAAAAGGGCTTTAAGATATCTTTAATACTTCTTGAGTTACATGCATGCAAACTTTGCAAAAAAAAACTTGTAAAGTGCTCTTTCCCCACTTTTGGATGGTCACCATTGGCACATAATGCAACAAAGATTGCTAAAGTCAACAGATTTTACTAACAGATCTAACAATCTCTGTGTAGAAATAACATTATGATGCTGGCATCTTTCTGAAGTCATTTTACCCCCCTGTAATTTGACTCTGAATCTCAGCTGAAAATTGCAATTTTGACCCCCATCTACAAAAACAGTGGATTACTCAGTAAATATTTATCCGTGGTATTTAATATTTTGGCTTTCATTACTATACATGTTTATCTTTCTTTGGAAAAATTATTAGCAAAATCTAAAATGTAAGCGGGGGACGTTTCTGAAATTTGGTTGATTTGACACAGAATGACCCGATAGTGTATTCAATCATTTTTGCTGAATCTGTGTGAACAGGGATTGTTGCAAACTTTTCTAAAATGCAAAGAAAAAAAAATAAAAGTCAGTTTTTAGTACATCGTTGTCATGTAAAGGCACTCTTAATTGCTGCAAACAGCGCAAATGCCTACATGCCAAAAAACAGACTGCACTGTACTTGTACACTTGTATTTGAGCAGAATATCTCAATAGAGATAGATAAACTCCAACTTACACAGTGTTTTTTATTTTTTCAGGTAATCAGCATTTTTTCCGTGATGTAGAGAGAGCGAGTGCATGGTTGCCAAAGTAAACAACTGGGCAGAAAATGTATCAATTTATGAAAAAAGCTCTGGAGGATTGAAACTCTTGAAATCTGGCAACCACAACCCTGAAATCTTGTGGAGGATTCTCACCGATGCAAGATGCCAAATTTTGATTAAAATGAAACATTTTTCAGGATAAATAACCAGCAGGCAAGCAGAGCATGCTTAATAAATCAAGAGAAGCAGAAATGGTGACCATGTATTCAAAAATCAACAGTACAAAAAAAAAAATATTATGAAATATGAGACTGAATAGTGTTTAAAGCACTCATGTTTCTTTAGTTTCAATCTGAGCTCGTTGTGTACTCGTAGAGATCTTTAACCATGCTGTGTATGTGAAGAAGGAATGGAGAAATACCAGAGAGGAAGCACTGCCTCTATTGTGCTAGGACTGGCCAATTATCTTTCTATCATGTCAAGTTAATTTTATTTATATAGTGATTTATACAATATAAATAGCTTCAAACCAGCTTTACAGTAAAAATCTGTGCAAATGCCTTGAAATCCACTGATTAATCACACATGGGTAAAGCCAGAGGACATGGACGGACTAAATTAAAACAACTCTAAAATTAAATATACAAATATGTCTAACATAAAATATCAATAGTATCAAATATCAAAAACACACAACAAAATAACTAAAACTGAAGCGAAAACAGAAAATAAAAAAACGAATTTAAGATATGAATAAAAACTATAGACATTTTAAAAAACAAAAACTTATAAAAAACAAAAAATTACTAAAATAACAAAAAATGAAAACAGAAAATACTAATTCAAAATAATAAAAAAAAATTGTATACATATTTAAAAATACAACAAAATAAATACAAAATAAAAACAGAAAATAGGAAAATAAAACTAATTTAAATATTAATACAATTATAGACATTAAATAAAACTGGGAAAATTATTAAAAACAACAAAATTACTAAAATATAAAAATAATTCAAAATATTTATAACTATATATAAATAAAATTACAATGAAAACAGACATTTCCATGCTTTAAACCTGGAAACTATGTATGAATATTTGAATAAATTATGATATACATAAACTGGTCTAAAAAAACTAAAGCAGAGAGGGTAGTTTCAGGAGTCCAACACACACCACTGATGCTTAAATATAAAGAGATAAATGTTTACAAGACATAAAACTGATTAATACACACCACAAGACTCATTTTCATATTTCCAGGCACTTATCTTTTTATTTTATTTTCATATTTATTTATTTTATCTTTTTGATGTACTTTACCTTTTACTGTTTGCAAATCAGTACAAAAATGATGCAAAGCTCTGTTGATATCAATGCATTGCCGTGTCAAGCAAGTCCGGGAATTAATTTTTAAACAATACAATCTGGTCTTAAAATATGCAAACGGCGATGACCTTCTGTCTTTTAGTGCGTTTTCTTTTGTTCAGATTTCTAGCAACATTAATTTTTCTCTATCTGGTCATGCCAACTGAGTCAACCTGATACAACTGGTGTTTATCTTTTACTATTCTTGGCAAATTAGCGCAAAATGATGCGAAACCCTCCACATTATTTGTTGCTGTCAATGCATTAATGCCATTTACACAAGTTTGTGTAAAAAAATAATAATTTTGAGTCGATACAATCTGTTCATGAAACATGCACCAAGCGACAACCTTCTGTCTTGTAGCATGCATTTGCTTTTATTCAGTATTTTAGAAATCTGAATTTTCCTTAATCTGGTCATGCCGAGTGAGTCAACCTGTTTACAAATGCTACTTATCTTTTACTCTTTGCAAATCAGTGCAAAAACGATGCAAAGCCCTTCCTTATTTGATGACATCACTGCATTGTTATGTAGCCTACACAAGCTTGAGTGCGAATTAATTTTGAGTCAACAATCTGGTCATGAAATGTGAGGGATGACATTCTGTCTTGCAGTCTGCATTTGCTTTTATTCAGTTTTCTAGAAATCAGATTTTTTTCCAAATAAGCCATTTGAGTCAATATGTAATACAAAGATTAAGAAAACTATTTTACTGGCACACTTTCTGATTTCTATTCAGAGCCACAATAAAGAAGTGCAGACAGGACAGAAAGAGAGACAGATGTTAAGACTAGTCCCATGGAGCTCAAGCCTTCAAAAAGCCTTAATATAAAGCGCGACTGAACATCATCTCACACAGTCACAAATAACTAAACACTCTTGAATCAAGATGCATTTACTTCACAGGTAAAATGACTTTTCTAAAAATAAAACAAAGGATCAAAATGTTAGTTTGTGCTTAAAACGAGGCAAAATATCTGCTAATGGGGAGAGAAAAGTAATCTTGTTTAGCCTTTGAATTAAGATTACTTTTCTTACCCCATTAGCAGATATTTATGTTCATTCCAAGCAAAAACTAACACCATTTTAATCCTTTTTTTTTTTTAAGAAAACAAGTAATTTTACCTGTCAATTAAATGCATCTTGATTCAGAAATGTTTAGATATTTGTACTAGAAAACAAGACATAAATACTAAGTAAGAAGATCATTTTTTGCAGTGCAGGTCAGGATGAGCGCCAAACTAAACTTTCAATGCTCCTCAACATTCAGGATGAAAGCAAAACCTCCAACTGATGTTGCATAAGCCCAGTGTTCACATCCCACGCGCTCCACAGGTCGCGCGACTGCAGGGTTCACCTGATCCCGTGTGTGTGTGTGTGTGTGTGTGTGTGTGTGTGTGTGTGTGTGTGTGTGTGTGTGTGTGTGTGTGTGTGTGTGAAGTTCACTCACCCAGGTCTGGAGTGTGACGGCTGCGTCCTCATCTGTCTCCTGCTCGCCGTCTCCTCCTCGCGTCTGTCCATAAGTCACACAAATGTGTCCATATGTGTCCTCAAGCCCGAGTGTGTGTGTGTGTGTGTGTGTGTGTTTACCTCTCAGGCATCAGAAACGCCGACACACACTCTCTCCTCCTTGCGCGCACGATCAGAGATGCTCTTCCAGAGAGAGCTCTCGTGCATGTGTGTGAGAGAAAGAGAGACAGAACACACTGGCGCTGTCTCGAGTCTCTCTGTGCTGTCTCTGTCTCCGTCTATCTGCTGCTCAGTGCTCAGGGAGCGACGCGCAAGTGCAGCACTGGAGCAAAAACGCAGCGCGGATAAGGAATCATAGACAAATTATAGCTTTCAATCACGTGACCGGTGCTACCCCAGGGCCGTGACCACCATAGACACTGAGGGGGACAAGTTCAATCTGTCACTTTATTGATGAAAGAGAACAGGGTAAGATGCAAATCATTTAATAGTAGTGCCTCTAGCAGCCTAGTGAGCCATAATCTATTTTTTTACCCATGAACAATAATATGAAAAACTCTTAGCTTTTTTCATTTCTTAAACAAAATGAAAAAATAAAGATCAAACTGTTTCTCATTTCTCTCTCTCTCTCCTTTTATTTTTAAGTAAAAAAAATCCAATGTCCAGAAGAAGGTCACTCATTTTCACAACCCATGCTTTTCCACTGGATCTTTTTCTGAAGGTGTATTTTTAATGTTTTGACAACATGTCATAAAAAATATTTCCACTCGCGTCATATTGAATGGTGGATGGTGGAAAAGATTATGCATGTTTCTGAATTTACTGTAATAACTATTCATTAGTGCACATTATTTTAAAGAAAATAATATGTCATCAAAATATAATAACTTGCTCCATCTCTAAAATCAGGCTTCAGACGTTTGTTTTTGGATTGTTAAAATTTCCAGTTCCCATATACTTCCCATATAATCTGTCCACATAACGGAAGTCAATAGCAAACAAAACTGTTTAGTTACCAACATTCTTCAAAATATCTTCTTTTATGATCCATAAAGGAAAAGAAAGTCATGTTTAGAACAACAAAGGGGGGTGAAATATCCCTTTAATGTTAACTAGTAGTCAGATATCTACTGTGGTCAAATATTTAATATTTAGCCATTGTTTTAGACTACTTTTATGCAACTTTTAACCAAAAGTTAACAGCAATTTAATGCTGACTAACTTTATTCATTTAATTAATAATACTAAAAAAAAATTACATTTGAAAAAGAAAGAAGCTTTACTTCTGGCCACTTGTCTTTCAGATGATGGAAGTGCATCACACTACAGACACAAAATGGGATGCAAATGTTTTTTTTTTTTTTTTATGCTGATTTTAAAACATGCTGGGTGCTGTGTTTCACCATCATGCACACATAAATGCATGTTTCGAAGGGGTCATAACGTGCTGTAAAAGTGATTGTGGGAGATGTGTGCATGAGTGCATGTCTCAGATTTTGTGTATGTAACAGAGGCACAGAACGAGTCTCTGAGGGAGGTGGACGAGTGCCGCTTCACTGTCTGCCTCTGTGTCTCGCTGTGTTAACACTGTAATTGGATTTCACTTCAGCTGCCACTAAAAGCGTGCGTGTGTATGTGTGCGCCCCGGTCCTCCTCAGTAAATCTACCCATTCAAATCATTTCAAAAGGCAACCAAACTGAAGTAAAACCTTAAGCATCGTCTTCAGCGTTTACTGACCAGACTGAGCAAAGGAATAGTTCATGCAAACCTTAAAATGTATTTAACTTCATTCCATTCCTTCAGTGTGTCAATATGGTCTCTTAATGTAAATGTCTTGTATTAGCAATGCTTAAATAAAAAAAAAATAAAAAAAAAATATCGTTAAATAAAGATATGTTTACTGAAGATGCAACATGAACAAACGAAGTCTTGTTTTCTGAGAAAGTGATCAAAATGAAGTGAGTTTATGATTAAAACCAGAACAAATATATTTAATAATTTAATTGGAAGAGAAAACAAGTTTTCATTCCCTATTGACAGATATTTGTTCTTGTCTCAAGCATACCAATTTATCAGAAAACAGGACTTCATTTGTTCAGTTTGCATCTCCAGTAAATGTCTCTTGATTTAAGGATGTTTAGAGATTTGTATCAGAAAACAAATCCAAATTACAGATGCAGTGTATGCAACGTTTAGTGCTACGACTTTATGAATTTAAGACCTTCTGCTCTGATTAAAGCACTTTTAAGGGCTTAATTTGTGAAAGCAAGAAACATGACTTTTTAAGAACTGCAGAAACCCTGAGTTCAGTTATTCATTTAATATTTTCAAGTACATCAGCTATGTAGAACTTTTACCAAACTTTAATTGCGTTTGAGCCAAAAGCAGCTTAAATGGTTCAGTACTGTGCTTGCAACGCCATGTCATGGGCTCAAACTCACAAATGCAGATGGTGACCAGGCTTATAAAATCCAAAAAGTAGCATAAAAGTGCAATAAAACTAGCCCATATGATTGTGTGTTCAACGGGAGAAAGTGAAGGTTTGGACTGTCATGACAGATTGATCATTTTTGAATGAATTATTCTTATTCCTAAATAACTCAAGTGTTTTATTTAAACATCTTTATTTTCCTGGGTGCTTTATGAAGTGAATTAATGATGGCATTAAAGCCCGTGATCTCTCCAAACAAGCCACTCATCAAACAGACAAACAACTCAATTATTGTTCCACTGAGCCAATTACAGATCTCGTTATCGTGCACATCATTTATCATCTGTGCAGCTCTGCTAGTCCGATATTCTGCGTCCTTGTTTTATCCCAGAATTTGCAGTTGCATGAGGGTTTAGATTTGCAACTGATTTTTAAAAACCGAAACATTGTTTGTCCTGCTCTGGTCGGTTTTGATATTTTGGGTTTTTGGCTTTGGTTTTTGTTTCAAACTATTGAAAAGAAAACAACCAAAATACACTTAAAGTGTTGATTTTATTGCGCTTTATCTATTTGTGTCTGTAGATTTCAATTCCAATTCATATCTCTAAAGAGTTTTTTCTCTTACAAATACCAAAACTATCTATATTCTGAAGGTGTTTACTGAGGGGTTTGTTCATGTATCATTTACACTGATTTATACTTTTTTGTTTTTTTTCTAAAAATAAGTTTTTTTTTTTTTTTTTTTTTTTTTCTGTCTCTTTACACTATGTGTGATTTATGTAGTGATAAAAAAGATACCCAGCTAACAAAAATATGTTCCTGTTGAGTTCTAAAAACGTTATTTCTGATTGTTCTGGGAAATGTTTTTTTTTTTTTTTTCAAACGTTACGGAAACATTCCATTGTATCATTTTGTAAACATTATGGGAATGTTACTTTTGAATGTTCCAAAACAAAAATGTTAGATTTAAACTTTCCATGAAACATTCCATGAATGATGTAGGCCTAAAAATAATGTTTTTGTGTGAACATTATTACAGACCAGTGAACTATTAATATTACTGCAAGACTGGATTTGTTCATATCTTTAAGAGAACATTTCCAGAATATTCTGAGAATGTTTCCTGTCAGCTGGATTTCCAAAAAACTTTAATGTGCCAGCGAAATCAAACGATTTCCTTTAAACACGCAGCTTTTGGTTTCTCCAGATGTTAACTGATGGACTGGAGTGCTGTGGATTACTTGTGGATTATTGTGATGTTTTTATCAGCTGTTTGGACTTTCATTCTGACGGCACCCATTCACTGCAGAGCATCCGTTGCTGAGACACTGATGCAGTGCTACATTTCTACAAATCTGATGAAGAAACAAACTCATCCTAATATTGGATTTTCTGAGGTCTGAGCTCATTTGCACTTATTTTTAGGTGACCTGTTCCTTTAAATGTTTTACCCTGTTCACCTGTGCATGGTGTTTTGCCTTAACTAGGTTGATATAAAGTGTGTTTGCTGCATGTGTGTGTCCTTGAGGTGAAACCTGCGGTTTACCAGATGGCTCTGCTCACGGCTCTCTCTCTCTTTCTCTCATCCGTGTCTCTCCGTCCAGAATCTCTCTCAGCGTAACAAGAGCGAAACGCACTCGAGCAGTAAATATAGGTCACGGTCGCATTGAAGCTTCTCTCTCAGCGCTGACACACAATAACAGCCGCACTATTGACTTCCCATCCAGCGCTGCTTTTATCCGTGTGCTCAGACTTCAACATTTCCTCCCGAGACTGTGAGAGAAAACGCCAGCAGGTTTAGTTTAGAGTAATCCAGCGCCGCAGGCTGTGGTGTTACGGGTTTGAAAGATAAAGCCCATCATCACAGAAGCCTGGATTTGACACTCGGAACCGGTGGACACTACAAAACCCCAAAAAATATTTGGCATAAATTTAGGATTTATGTATTTGAATTGCACTTAAAAATCCCATGCATTTGGATTTCAGAGTTTAAACTCAAACTAATGCACTTAATGTGATGCATATTTGTCAGTCATACATAAAAGAAAATGCACGTTTATTATATTATTAACTATTTGTGTCCATTCTATTATTCATATAATCATATTTTCAAAATGCATTTATTCAAATTGCCTAGCATCAGCATAAATTGTGAAAACAATGAATTTCTTTCAGTTAAAAAGTATGAACAGTATGTTAAAAAAATTGAGAAAAAAGCAAAAGAACAAGCTATATTAACTTAGTTAAAACGAGACTGAAAGGATTTGAATTTATAATAAATAAATCTGGATATTGTGCATTTATATTTAGTTTATTAGTACTAAATACAAATCTTACCTGTTTAATTTGTCGTCCAGGTTTGACAAATATGCATCACAGTAAGTTTATTGGTCAGTTTCAGTGTTATTTTAGTATCTCTGAGATACTATTATAGTTGTTATGTATTTTATATTTATATTTTGGTTTTTATTTTTATATTTTCCATTTTAATTTTAGTTTTAGTTAAAGTTTTAGTAATTTTGTTGCATGTTTTTGTCTGTTTTAGTAGTTTTGTATTTTTTATATTTATATGTCTATATCATTTTGTTAATTTTTATTTTTATTTCAGTTTTAATTTATTTTAGTGCATCAAGTTAAACTAAATTTTAAATGACAAATGTTGCCTTAGCAAACAGCTGAAATTAGTTTTTATATTTTGTTTCAGTTAATGTTTATTTTATTTCAAGTAATGAAAATGTTTTTTTGTTTGTTTGTTTAGTTTTTTTAGTTACATAAGCCTGGTTTGTTTATGTTATAACTGTGTAATCCAAATAAATATGAAATTTTGTGTTCAACTCAAATACATAAATCGTAAATTTAGGACTATTTTTTATTTATATATTTAATTTTAAAATTATTTATTTTAATCGTACTTTTTTATTATTTCAATTCATGATTATATATATTTTTTTCTTTCGTCTAACAAAAGTTTGGAAACCCTGAATATGTGAGACTACAGGGTTTCATCTCCACTACCTTCTGGTCTTCACAAATCTATATTTTGCACATGATGAGTATTAAACACAGCAGCAATTTAGTTGTTCTGGTGTTGCCACAGCTAAAAATCCCAAACTATTTGTTTAAGATTTATGTGGCACAAAAGACACATGTAAATTTGTCATAATAAATAATAATAAAACTCACCAGAGCAGCTCACAGTGGGAAAATTATGGAAGAGCACCTTCAGGATGAAAACTGACTGATATTTAAAAAACGTTTTCATAAATATCTGCAGGTGTTGATAGCTATAAAGAGAACAAAATAAACAGAGGAGAATTAAAATGAAATGGATGATATGGTACATTCATGTTTATCTTTAGCAGGTGAATGAAATCCGCCTCGTGCACGACAAACACCCCGCTGTCAATATATAGTTGTCACGGTGTCTGTTCTGTGTTTTGTTTTGTGGCAGATAGTTGTGTGAATTGCACTTTTCGTCACCCCACTTTAGAACTGCATTTCCCATAGTCTTGTCTGTTTCTTCACTGCTCATTGCACTCAGCTGTCCGTGGTTATCAATCATTGCACTCAGCCAATTCCCCGTTAGCTTTGTCATGTCCCTGTGTATAAATACCCCGGTTGTTCTGTCATTGTCACGGAGTCCTTGTTGAATGTCACCCTGGTTTGTCGTGGTTCTCGGATGTTGTTTATGTTTCTTGTTTCTGGACTGCTTACCTGGATTGTGACCTTTGCCTGGCTGACCATGAGATTTGGATTATCCTAATAAAACATACTGCAATTGGATCTACCTGTTTGTGTGCGTGTCGTGACAGAAGGACTCCGTCATGCCTAGATCCAGCGGTGTGGGATTTCGAATCTGTTCCCCAGCCACCATGGAGGAATGGAGGGGGAGATTCCGGAACTTAACCACCCTTCGTCAAAAGGGGGAGTGAGGTGGGTGGGCCTGGCGCAATTGTTTTGGACCATGGCGGTCGGGATGGGTTATAATGATGCAGCACTGAAGGACTTTTTTAACAACTGTCTGGATGACCCTTTACCTCAATGGGAGATGAAGGGGCTGGAGATCCTAGACTTTTGGGGGTTTTACCCATTACCTGTGCCATCGTGCTCAATGGGAGACTTCGACCACACCTGTGTCTCCAGAGAAGAGGGCCGCCAGCCCAGCGCCACAGCACAAGATGGCCGCCAACCCAGCACCACAGCACAAGATGGCCGCCAGCCCGGCGCCACAGCACAAGATGGCCGCCAGTTCAGCGCCACAGCACGAGATGGCCGCCAGCCCAGCGCCACAGCACAAGATGGCCGCCAGCCCAGCGCCACAGCACAAGATGGCCGCCAGCCCAGCACCACAGCACGAGATGACCACCAGCCCAGCACCACTGCACAGGAGGGTCGAATCTACACCTGTGTTGGCAGACAAGATGGTTGACTCAACGCCTGAGTCTTTTTCCGTCAAGGAGCCACCGGCACGTCATCATAGAGGCCGCAGGAGGAGGAGACCGGCGTCAGCCGTTCCTCAAAGCCAGGAGGATGTTCCCGAGCAGGCTGCTGCCGTCCAGGAGGACGTTCCCGAGCAGGCCGCTGCCGTCCAGGAGGACGTTCCCGAGCAGGCCGCTGCCATCCAGGAGGACGTTCCCGAGCAGGCCGCGGTCGTCCAGGTGGAGGTGTCCAAGGTTCCCGAGGCGGTGCCCGATCCCGAGGCCGTTCCCGAGGCGGTGCCCGATGCCGAGACCGTTCCCGAGGCGGTGCCCGATGTTGTTCCCGATGCCGAGGCGGTGCCCGATGTTGTTTCCGATGCCGAGGCGGTGCCCGAGGCGGTGCCCGATGCCGAGGCGGTGCCCGAGGCGGTGCCCGATGCCGAGGCGGTGCCCGAGGTGGTCCCCGATGCCGAGGCGGTGCCCGAGGCGGTTCCCGATGCAATGTCCGATGCCGAGGCGGTGCCCGATGCCGAGGCGGTGCCCGAGGGCGTGCCCGATGCCGAGGCGGTGCCCGAGGCGTGTTCCCGATGCAATGTCCGATGCCCGAGGCGGTCCCCGATGCCGAGGCGGTGCCCGTCCCCGATGCGGGTGCCCGAGGCGGTGCCCGATGCCGAGGCGGTGCCTGATGCTGAGGCGGTGCCCGAGGCGATCCCCGATGCTATGTCCGATGCCGAGGCGGTGCCCGATGCCGAGGCGGTGCCTGATGCGGTGGCCGAGGCGGTTCCCGATGCAATGTCCGATGCCGAGGCGGTGCCCGATGCCGAGGCGGTGCCCGATGCCGAGGCGGTGCCCGAGACGGTGCCAGAGACGGTTCCCGATGTAATGCCCGAGACCGAGGCTGTTCCGGAGGTCGAGGCGGTGCCCCGATGTTGTTCCCGATGCCGAGGCTGTGCCCGATGCCGAGGCTGTGCCCGAGGCGGTTCCCGATGCGGTGCCCGATGCCGAGGCGGTGCCCGATGCCGAGGCGGTGCCCGATGCGGTGGCCGAGGCGGTGCCCGATGCCGAGGCGGTGCCCGATGTAATGCCCGAGACCGAGGCTGTTCCGGAGGTCGAGGCGGTGGCCGATGTTGTTTCCGATGCCGAGGCTGTGCCCGATGCCGGGGCGGTGACCGATGCCGTTCCGGAGGTCGAGGCAGTGACCGATGCTGTTCCGCAGGTCGAGGCGGTGCCCGAGGCTGTGCCCGATGCCGATGCGGTGCCCGAGTTGGTTCCAGAGACCGAGGCGGTGCCCGATGCGCAGGCCGAGGTCGTTCCCGAGGCGGTGTCCTTGTCCAAGGCCGTTCCTGAGGCCATTCCCGAGGCGGTGCCCGATGCCGAGGTCGTTCCCGAGGCGGTGTCCTTGTCCAAAGCCGTTCCCGAGGCCGTTCCCGAGGCGGTGTCCTTGTCCGAGGCCATTCCCGAGGCGGTGCCCGATGCCGAGGTCGTTCCCGAGAGGCGGGGTCCTTGTCCAATGCCGTTCCTGAGGCCGTTCCTGAGGCCGTTCCTGAGGCCGTTCCCGAGGCGGTGCCCGATGCCGAGGTCGTTCCCGAGGCGGTGTCCTTGTCCGATGCCGTTCCCGAGGCGGTGTCCTTGTCCGAGGCCATTCCCGAGGCGGTGCCCGATGCCGAGGTCGTTCCCGAGGCGGGGTCCTTGTCCAATGCCGTTCCTGAGGCCGTTCCTGAGGCCGTTCCTGAGACCGGTTCCCGAGGCGGTGCCCGATGCCGCCCGATGCCGAGGTCCTTTCCCGAGGCGGTGTCCTTGTCCCGATGTGCCGTTCCTGAGGCCATTCCCGAGGCGGTGTCCTTGTCCCGATGCCGAGGGTGCCCATGCCGAGGTCGTTCCCGAGGCGGGGTCCTTGTCCAATGCCGTTCCTGAGGCCGTTCCTGAGACCGTTCCCGAGGCGGTGCCCGATGCCGAGGTCGTTCCCCCGAGGCGGTGTCCTTGTCCGATGCCGTTCCTGAGGCCATTCCCGAGGCAGTGCCCGATGCTGTTCCGGAGGCCGAGGCGGGGCCCGAGATGGTTCCGGAGGCGATACCCGTGTCCAAGGCCGTTCCCGAGGCGGTGCCCTTGTCTGAGGCCGTTCCCGATGCCGTTCCCAATGCCGTGACCTGGCCATCGCCACAGCCTGCTCCTTACTGGCTCCCCGATTGGCAGGTTCCGTTCGGGGCCACTCAAATGGCGAATTCCTCCCTGGCCGTCTGCACAACGAGAATGGACTGATCCACCGTGGCCACCTGAACTGCCTGGTCCCTCGTGGTCCCCTGAACTTTCAGGTCCACCATGGCCCCCTGATCTGACCGAGCCACCTGGGCTACCAGGGGAGCCATCACTGCCGGTCCCAGTTCCCCTACACGGGCCTGGCCCGCCATCCCTCCCCCTGTTCTGCCTCCACCAGTCCACCTCCCTCCTGGTCTCTTTGTTTTGTGGTTATTTTGTTCTGAGGAGCATCTGGTAGCTGCTCCTTAGAGGGGGGGTAGTGTCACGGTGTCTGTTCTGTGTCTCCCTGGGTGGCCACTAGAGGTCTCACTTCCCCTTATCGTCACCCCCCCCTTTAGAACTGCATTTTCCCATAGTCTTGTCTGTTTCTTCACTGCTCATTGCACTCAGCTGTCCGTGGTTATCAATCATTGCACTCAGCCAATTCCCCGTTAGCATTGTCATTTCCCTGTGTATAAATACCCCGGTTGTTCTGTCATTGTCACGGAGTCCTTGTTGAATGTCACCCTGGTTTGTCGTGGTTCTCGGATGTTGTTTATGTTTCTTGTTTCTGGACTGCTTACCTGGATTGTGACCTTTGCCTGGCTGACCATGAGATTTGGATTATCCTAATAAAACATACTGCAATTGGATCTACCTGTTTGTGTGCGTGTCGTGACAATAGTGACGGACTGTAATGTTCATTCCTGTCTCTTTCCTCTTCTACATCACACGAGTCCCACTCTCTCCTGCGCTGGATTTATCTGCGTCTTCATTACGCCTGGCATACAGCTCTTTACCCACAATCCTTGGCTGAGTTCCTGTACTGAGCTATAAAATGTGCCCTAACAACAGGCCAGAAAAAACGCTCAGATGTGCCGAGGGCAGATAAATGTCACCCGCTCGCAGATTCAGTGTTTCATTCTTTCATTAATGTAGTCTTTTTCTGGGCAGGTTGAGGGTAAGTCAGTCTGAGATGATGCTGAAGGTGGTTAAGATGAGTACAACTAGTTTGTTGAGCTGGAAACTATTCATAACCCAAAACAGTTAAGCTACAATCAATTAATTCCTTAGATAAACTAAGATTTGAACATGATCATGGTGTACTGAAACAAATACCATTTTAATAATAATAATTATTATTATTATTATTTATTTGAAATAAATGCAATAAAACTATTTCAACTAGTTGGCATTTTTATTTTTGTAACTTTATGTGCTTTTGTCATTTTTATTATTTGTTAAATATTACACTTTAGCTTTCATTTGAGATACAATCGAGCCATTCTTTTCAAAAGTAGTTCGCTACACTGCCATTTACTAATAAACTGAGTTATTATTTGTAACGTAATTAAAACAAGAACCATAAAAACATTGTTTTTTTACTTGAAATAAGTGTCAGCTTTATAATATATGAAAAGAAAAAAATAAACAAACTTTATTTCAACTAGTTGCTAACGCAATATTTCTCCATTTAGTTTAGTTATAGTTGAAGTACTACAATCACCAAAGCTAAATAAACTTATTTTTGATAGGAGGTCATTCAGTTTATGTAATTTAATACAACAGAAAATATAACAATATTAAAAATATTAACAATGCATATCAATGACACTAAAATAACACTGATAACAAAATGTAGTTATAGTTACATTAATACTAGCTGATGGGGTAATACCTTTTTTACTTAACCAGAATATTTATTTATTTATTTTATTTTATTTTTTTACAAATACCACAAACATATCAAATATATAAAAATATAAAAAAAGAAAAAAAAATAGAAAATAGAAAAAAAAAACTAGTAAAAATGACAAAAGCACATAAAATTATTACAATTTAAACTGAAAATACATTTTTCCACGAAAAGTAAAATTTAAGTATGGGATTAAGTAAATCTACTTGAATCTAAATGAATGCCCTCAATACTTGACACATCGTACACAATGAGGTTAACAATCAGTGAATAGTGTTTGAATGGGTTATTTTGAGAAGAAAATAAACTGCAGATGTCACAAAACAGCAGGTTACTAAACCTAACAACAAAAGTTTCCATAAAACAATGTAAATACACCTTGAAAACAGCAAAAAAAGAGAGATTTTTCATCAGTTCCATTTAAGATACAATGCAAAAAAACTTTTCTTTAATTCTTTAATCAAGACACATTTACTTAAGAAGCAAAATGACTCAATTAAATTTTTATTTAATTTTTTTAAATCAAAATTTTGTGATTTTTAGCTGTCTTTCTAATTTTGGTTTATAATTTCTGCATTACTACACAGAGCCATAGTTCACTGACAAGCTACGCAATATCATGTTAAATATTTTTTATTAAAAGTTGACATGTCAGTAATGGTTCTAGGAGATAAAAGTTCATTTAAAAAACACATAAAAATAATGATAATAATTAGTGCATTTAATATTTTATAATTTATAATATTCAAATAATTTATATTTTATTTCAGATTAACCGAAATTTCAGTTAACAGCATTTCGTTTTGCCTCACTGGTTGGAAATCATGAGATTAATCACAAATCATGCTGATACAGAAACAAAGCAGAAAGTGTCAACATAATTGAACATATATATATATATATATATATATATATATATATATATATATATATATATATATATATATATATATATGTATGTATTTTCTGCATAATATTTTGCATATGTTTTATCATTTTCTCACTGTGTAAATGGGTCTTATACATAAAGGAAAACATCATATTTGGGGGTAAAAGATTAAAAAACCCCTGCGTTTAGACCACAAAATGCCTGCATGACACACAAACTGAAAGTATACACCTGGTGCAGAGATCAGCCAATCACAACACAGCTCATTTACATACAGAAGCATTAGTTACAGGTGCAAGAGAAACAAAATGATCAACATCAGAAGCAGACTTCAGGGAAATCTAAAGCTGTATATGGCCTCCTGCTCGTCAGCACCTTAGTTAAAACAAATCTAATCAGTCTTATTTTCAGTACTGTGTTCGGTATTCATTGTGTTAAAGTCTCGTCTATGTTCAGTCTAATGAAGCTGTCAGCGCTGATCTGTTATGTTATAGATTCACAGAAGAGACGGCTTCAGAATAAAAGCAGTCTGTGTGAAAAATCCCAGTCTTCCACAGGATTCAGGGCGGATTATAACATGCAAAGTGGTTTAGTCACTCATTTTATAATTAGCCTGATACTGCGACGAGACCATAAACTCGTTACTGAAAGCCTGTGACTTTAATTACACAATGAGCAGAAATGTCTCGCCGCTCATTTCAAGCCTCATAACACAGAGCCAAAGTGTCAGCGCTTCACATCATCCTTTACAAACAGCTCCGAAAGACATGTCCCACGTGAGAAAATGATCCAAAAACACATGAATATCACTGTTAATTAACATTTAATTAGAATTAGTTTTCATTTTTAGATTTTCATTTTAATTTTAGTTTGAGATTCTATTTAGCTTTAATTTAGATTTATTTCAATTTTAGTACTTAAACTTTAAAATTTAATTTCAGTTGCCAAGTTTAAGTTTAAGTTGAGGTTTTTATCCAGTATTTTCATTTTATTTCAGCTTTCACTTTTTATTTCTATAGCGCTTTATACAATATGGATGGTTTTATTGCAGCTTTGCGGTGATACACAGGAAAATAATGATTTAAAGATTATTCAAATTGCATGAATATTAGTGTTTAGTATCATTTATACATGTCTATATGTATTAATATTAAGTATTAGATTTTATTTTTGTATTTTAATTTTTTTATATTTTAATTTTATTTATATTCTATATGTATTAATATTAAGTATTAGATTTTATTTTTGTATTTTAATTTTTTTATATTTTAATTTTATTTATATTCTATATGTATTAATATTAAGTATTAGATTTTATTTTTGTATTTTCATTTTTTTATATTTTAATTTTATTTATTCTATATGTATTAATATTGAGTATTATATTTTATTTTAATATTTAAATTTTTTTATATTTTAATTTTTTTAATTTTATTTATATTCTATATGTATTAATATTAAGTATTAGATTTAATTTTTGTTTTTTTTATTTTTTTTTTTTTTATTCTATATGCATTGATATTAAGTATTAGATTTTATTTTTATATTTTAATTTTTTTATATTTTAATTTTATTTATATTCTATATGTATTAATATTAAGTATTAGATTTTATTTTTGTATTTTAATTTTTTATATTTTAATTTTATTTATTCTATATGCATTGATATTAAGTATTAGATTTTATTTTTATATTTTAATTTTTTTATATTTTAATTTTATATCTATTCTATATGTATTAATATTAAGTATTAGATTTTATTTTTGTATTTTAATTTTTTATATTTTAATTTTATTTATTCTATATGCATTGATATTAAGTATTAGATTTTATTTTAATATTTTAATATTTTTAATATTTTAATTTTATATTTATTCTATATGCATTAATATTAAGTATTAGATTTTATTTTATATTAAATGTTTTTATATTTTAATTTTATATTTCTTCTATATGTATTAATATTAAGTATAAGATTATATTTTTATGTAAAATACTTACACTTATTTTATTTCTTTTTTAAATTCTCATATAATCTAAAATAACTAAAACTAAAACTGAAATCAAAAATAAAAATAAATTAAAAACAATAATTACAAAACACAAAATTACTAAAAATGTAAGTCAAATTAATATGAAAGCAGAAACAAAATCTAATTAAAAATATTAATAAAAATGATTGATACTAAAACAACATTGAACTGAAGTGAGCTGAATAATGATGCTATTTTAATTTTAGAGCCGCTTTTATTAACTTACATTTATTAACTGAAAATAAATTTGTTTCATAATTGATTAATTTATTCATGTAAATCTAACTAATTAAAACAATTAGTTAAAGATCAATAAACTTTAAATGAAAAATAAATGGCTTAAACTTATTTTATTTAAGCTGGTTGCCAAAACTTAAAAAAAAAAAAAAAAAAAAAGACAAAATTTCTCATTTTTATTTTGTTTATCTAAAATACCTAAATTAACGAAAACAATATACTCATATTAAAATAATAATGACAAAAACACAACTCACATTACATGCTCAATGACACAACATCTGCTCAAACATCACTAAACATGCTCTTTTATATCAGTTTGATTGTGGAAAACAATATTTCAGATTTATTCTAATCTATTCCCATCTAAACCACCAGACAAAGAGAAATTCTGCATTGTTTGCAGTGCATTGTTATTTATTATATTGTCTGAAGCCCAAAACAGCAGGTCAGTGTGAAATTCGTGCATTATGCGAGCAGATTATTCTCATCGTTCATCTCATGCATATTAATTATGTATATAGGCTTGTGAGAAGCAGTCTCCATGGAGTCCTTCGTTATGTAATGAACTATAATTATATGTTTAAATTTCCCATTGCTCTTCCTGCAATGCCTTCAAAGACGAGAGCATTTCTAAGAGAAGTACATTTACTGTCACATTAATATTAATAACATGACTGTCTGAATCCTGGCTGGCATGATTTTAGCGTGTCATACTTCATGCTAAAAATTATGAATTTGCATTTGCAAAAAGAAAATGATAGCTATTATGTTTTTTTTTTGTGTGTGTATTATTTTCATGACAACTAAACACATTTAACCACAAACTCTCATTACTGTAATGCAAAACGATGTTATAGTCTACTAATTAAATAATAATAATAAAATGTATAAAATATTTATAAATTATGCTACTATTTGTTGAACTGTGTTACAAATGGGTCTAATGAGAATCATCAATGAAAATAATAGCAAACACCCTCAAAAAACACCTGTTGCATTATATTAATGAGAATTTATTTATAAATTATGCTACTATTTGTTATTATATTAATGTTTATTTTTTTAATTTTTATTTTATTAATGTCAATGTTGACAATGACTTTGATTTTATTGTAATAGGCTTCTTTATAAATAAGCAAAATATAAAAATATTTTTGTATGTATTATTATTATTTCATTTAAAGTTGAAGCTAACTGGAAATAAAATAAATAAAATCTAAAACTTAACTAAAAGTAAACTGAAATAAAAATAAATTAAGCCTAAACGGTAATATTTAAGTTTAGCAAAATGTTTTCATATGAAATATCAAAATAAAAACATTAATTAATATTTTGATAAAATAAAAAGAAATAAAACCTAAATAGAAATATTTAAAATGAACAACAACTTTTTTGTTGTTGTTGTTGTTTAAGTTGAACTACTAAAATGACTAACTGGACGTAAAATAAATAAAAATTAAAGCAAAAAAAAAAAAAAAAAAAAAAAAAAAAAAAAAATAATAATAATAATAATAATAATAATAATAATAAAATAATAATAATAATTAAAAAATGACTAAAAACAGCTGAAATAAAAAGTAATATTATTATATTATTTTTGTATAATAATAATAATATTATTATATTTTCCCCAAGTCAGTTTAAGTTGAAGCAGTAAAATTATAACTATAAATAAAATAAAAACTAAAACTGAAATAAAAATAACCCTAAATAGTAATACCTCAAAACTAATAAAAATTACAAAAGCACATAAACACATTACTAAAACATTAAAATGAAAACAAAATATAAAAATAAAAACAAATTCAAATTATTAATAAAAACTCTAACAGTTTATAAATAATCCTACACTAACACTGGGTCCCAGCTGCAGGACACTTACAAAGCAGACGCGTCTCTCATTGGTGGAGGAAGCCGCCAATCAATCTTCAGCTTTGACAGGCTTTGATGGACCGATGATGACATTTGCTGGAAGTGGAAAGAGAAAAATGTCCTTTTCACGGCCGGCCATTCAGAACGACCGCTCTCCGTCTCTGTCAGCGGCTCCCGCTCTGAGGGACAGAGGCATTATGGGAAATAACTTCTATGGAGACAGATGGGCTTGAGGCTCCGGTGAGGACAGCTGCAAGGAGCGCCATCGTTTATAATGATGAACCTGCGAGCAGAAATCAATAAAAGAGGCGAGAATTACAGACTATACAGTGAAAAGAAGTGATCAAGGATGAATGTACACACTAACTTCCAACATCCAAAACTTTCAAAAGGGTAATACATTATGATATAATGAAAGAATTAAAGTTCTTTATTGTGACAGAATGAGTAAGAAATTAAATTTTATTGCAATTAAATGAATTTACTGTATTTTAGTTTGATAATGTATTTTTAGGGGATTTTATGCTACTTAATTTTATTTATGGAACAGTTATGATCCATTTATTACCTGTTAACTACTTTTTCAGTGTAGACCATAAAATGAATTTTCCAACTTAAACTGCTGTAAATCTTGAATGTTTTTCAAATTGTTCTTTTTAAGAAGACACTTGGCAGGTTATTGCTGAAGTGATACATTTAAAAAAAAGCGGCGGGAAAAGCGAAAAATGCACAAAATACTATTTTAAAATGTTATATGAAATATAACAAGTTTTACTCTAAAGCGGAGTAAAAATCAAAACCATAAATCTAAGCAAAGTGTGTTCCAAATTTGAAGTTGATATGTCAAAAAATGTAATTTGGTTTGGTCGCAGTACCAAACGTTTCCACTAGATGAAATATTCTTCCCATTTATTTACATTTAATGTTTTGAATTTTGATTTATTTTTATTTATCAAGTTTAGTACCATTTCAATGAAGTCATAAATAAAAAAAAAAAAAAAAAAAAGTATAATTAGTCGGTCAAAAACAGCAGAGGGTTAATTCAGCATACAGTCTGATACAGATTATTTATTTTGGCCAAAAGGTGACCGAACTCTTTTTGGCATGCAAAATATTTCACTAAAAATTAAGAATTCATATTTGCATTACTGTAATGTGAAACAATGTTATAGTCTACTAATTAAATTGTTATAAGTGATGCTACTATTTGAAAATAAACTTCAAAGCTTAATTTTTTTTAAACAAAATATAATTTATTTTTATTGTGTGGTGAAATATGACCTCAACGTGTTTTTTTTTTTTGTTTGTTTGTTTTTTTATGAGATTGTCCCATTAAACAAACTAATAATACATGTTTGTTAACTGAAATAAAGCTAAAATAAAATAAAATATTAGAGGATAATCATGAGTAAAAACACTGTCACAATGCCAAAAAATTAATGTTCCTAAAAATAAACAGTGATTTTAAGTTATTTAAGCTTTATTTCAATTAACAAAAATGTTTCAATAGTTTTAGTTAACAATTTTTTAGACATTTATAATGTTACAGTAGATTTCTATTTCAAATTCTGTTCTTTTGAACCTTCTATTCATCTGTGAATCCTGAAAAAATAAAATGTATCACGGTTTTCAGAAAAATATTGTGCAGCACGACTGTTGTCAACATTGATAATAATCAGAAATGTTTCTTGAATCATTAGAATGATTTCTGAAGATCATGTGACACTGAAGACTGGAGTAATGATGCTGAAAATACAGCTGCACATCACAGAAATAAATTACACTTTAACAGAGATTCACACAGAAAACAGCTATTTTAAATTATAATAATATTGTATATTTTTTCTGTATTTCTGATTAAACAAGTGCAGCCTCAGTGAACTACATTCACCTTCACTTATAAATTACATAATTCCAGATGTCATCTTATGAATTCAGTTCCGTTCTCTGCCAGAACCAAATCAACCAAACCAAGAAAACACCCTAAAATATTAAAGAGGTCTAAATTTGATTATTTCCTAATGATCCATCCCAAAGTTCCCTTATTTTCCATCTCATTTATCTGTCTCATTTTGCTATGATAGCAAAAGACGTCTCAATCTATTTCTCTGTTTCATTTCTACGACTCTATCCCTGCTCTTTACTGAGCGACGCAGATCTACAGAAGAATGGCTCAGTGTCTTGAGGCTGAAATGGAGGAGATTAATCCCCCTTTCCCCCTCCATCTTCTTCACCTCGTTTATCTCTTCATCTATGGTGCACACGCAGGTGAAAGTCATGCCAAGGACAGCCGGCCGCTCAGCGGAGGATTGGAGGACGCCGTGGTTAATAACCGCTTGATCCCGCCGCTCTCGAAAAACAAACAGCTGAACGATGGAGGGATGAAGCAGATGGATCAAAGGTGGATGTTTAATTATGGAGTCTGTATGTCCATGTGTTCTTGTGCAAAGTCATGAAGACCGATCGCACACGTATGCAGAGAAGAGACGGCGGGAACTATGGTGTTCATGTATTAAACACTATTCATTTACATTTGAGGGAACTGAAAGATTAGCTTTTTATAGAAGCTGATGTGATTTTAAGCCTTTTCTCATTGAATGGTGATACAAATCTAGTATTTTTTATTATTATTATATTTGCTATTTTATATTCATAAAGTCAAATGGGAAGGAACAAAAATACTGATGTATATATTAAAAATTAAAATGAAAATATTTCTGGTAACAGTATCTAAAGGTTAAAACTAGACAGCAAAATGTACACTGAAAAAAAAAAAGTTAGGATTTTTAGGAAAAAATCACTCAGAAATTGCTAGTAAATTTGTTTGATATTTACTACCAAATGGATATTTAGATTGTATTATGAATGGAATTTTGAGATATAAACACCAAAATGGTGTTTACCTGAAAATTTGGAAATTATAAAACATTGTACTTTGCAATTGTCCAATGTTTTTTCTGTATTTTTTAATAAACCCCTGACATATGTATTCGTATTTGTACAATAGGCTTGGTTCTCAATAAATAAATAAAAATTATAGAATAGATGTTCAATTATGGCAATTATTTTTAGACACACTAATACAAATGACATATTCACAATATATTTCTAACGATTTCTCAAGTAAAATATTTACTTACATTTTTAACATTTTTAAGTTTCAGAAAAAGTAAAACCATTGAAAACATGTTTGCTACTTGAATTAAAACGCAAATGAGAGTAGTGCATTTATTGATTTATTTACTATATATTACGCTGCTGCCACACAGTTCTAATATAAACATGCAATTTCTTTCCCAGCTCTTTAACTTCACAGACATAACCGACTGTGTTTGTGTGTTTTTACCATAAACTTGTGTGTATTTAAAAGTTTAAGCGCAATAAGACATGAAAGAGAACTTAGTTTATTACTCACATGACAGCCGCTTTCTGTGTGTGTGCTTCAGATGTGAGTGCTTGGATCAGAAATTTAAACTGATATGGCTTTAAAACACATGATTTCAGCGCGATAGACATGATAATCAAAACCAAACAGATGTTTTTGGGCAGAGACGAGCTGTAAACAGGGTTGCCAGGTTTTTACAGCAAAACCCGCCCAATTACTATGCAAAACTAGC
>NW_024879270.1:1387192-1399692 GCF_018340385.1 Cyprinus carpio | reverse complement strand
ATAAACATTATAAGCATAAATAGTTGAAATTATTTTATTTCATTTTGTTGCCATTTCCTTTTACATTTAGTTTAAGAACTAAAATTATTAAAAAAATAAAAAAATAAATCAAAGCTAAATAAAAATATAAAAGTATATTAAAAAATGGCAAGCACATAACAACACTCCTAAAACTTAAATGAAAATTAAATGAAACCTGAAAATATTATAAAGCCAATTCTAAATATTAATAAATATTATAATAGCATATAAATAATAATAAATAAAATAAATAAAAAAGTAAATAAATAAAAGTATATTAATAAATACCAATAAAATAAAATAACACTGCATGAAAACGGATTAGAAAAAAAATAAATAAAATAAATACCATCAAGGCTTTCCTCAGTTATTTCACAAAAACAAAATACCAGTAATGCATCTTGATAACTTACCAATATTAAACAGCACTATCATGGCATCAATATTTGCAATAAATATACAGTCACTGCAGATCCTAGCTACTGTAAATAAATATAAAATGAAATGCACTTAATGCGATCAACAGCCTGAAGAAATGAACTACATTTGACCTTTTTAATAGAGTTAATAATGCTGAATAAATTCTGCTCGGCAAGAACAAAAATTAAAGAGAACATAACCACCTAATCCAAAACACGAGCTAATGATTGATTTTACTAAAAGAGCGCAGGTTGGTAATTGTCTTAGCAGCTCATGAATGTTCTAGTGAGCACAACATCTGCTTCATCTGTGGTTTTATGATGTTCACAGTGTAAAATGGGGATATTGTCATTATCTGAGCTGGTATTAGTGAGGAGAAAGTCATTTTCCTTCAAGAAGTACCAGTTATACAATCATCTCATTAGTGTGCGCAGTATGTTAATTTATGCATAGAATACTAAGATGAACAATAAAACATGTTGCATGGGATACTGTATTCCACAATGCTATGAATCCAACCTGACATTTCATTTCAGAATAATACATAAACCAGAAGTAATATATGTTTCATAATTTGATCAAACTGCCAAAGCTTAGCTGTTTTTACACAAAAACAGTGTTATTGTTAACTAAAACTAAAAAGATTCTTTTCAAGTTTTTTTTTTTAAATTGAAATAAAATATTAAATATTAGATAAAATATCAATATTAAATGAAAACCTAAAATGAGAAAAAAAAATTGAAAATTGAAAATTAGAAATGTTGCCTTGGCAACTAACTGAAATAAAAAAATTGCCTTGGCAACTAACTGAAAAAAAAAAAATTATAGCAAAATTACATAAATAAAATAAAGCTAAAAAAATGTATATTAATTATTACATAAAATATTAAAAACTTAAAATTAGAACAAAAATTAGAATTGTTGCTTTGGCAACTAACTGAAATAAAACAAGTTCAAATTGACTGCTAAAATTACTAAAAAAATAAAACAATATACAAACAAAAATATTTTTTTAAATTATAAAAATAAACAAGCACATAATAAATTACCAAAAACCAAAATTGAATAAACTGAAAAAAAAAAGAAAATAAAGAAGATTTTTAGCTGAAACTTTGCTCCTTGCTGTTTCATAAAACGGCTACCATCATTTGAGAGTCAAAAACACATATACAGGCAAGACAAAATTAATACCCATGACTCCTGACGATATATTGATGTCTAATGAAGTGAAACGATCGATCCATGTAAGAAACTGATTGTTATTTACTACATTATTACCATTAATCCAGAGCCTCAGGCAAATAGGAATCTGAATCTTTTCCACGAACTGATTCTTTTGAACAGTTTGTTTTAATGAACTGATTCAATTCACTAGTTCATTTACGTAATCGTGCAATTATATTAGTAAAGCGCCAATAATAACGTGAAACACGGATGTTTTACATGTCTGAAACATATAAAGTGAACAAGCTAGTCTTCATCTGGTCAACTCTTTACATAATGAGAAATCGTAAAAAATGATTCATTCATCATAGGATCAGATACACTGATATTTCAGCTAATTTCAAGTCGGAGTGACTGTCAGGCATCTGAAAGTGAGTCTTGATTGAGTAACCTCAGATTCTGATGATTCAGTCCGATTTGCTGAACTGGTTCAACTAGTTCACTAAAAAGAATCAAAAGAATGATTCGTTCGTGAACCAGACAACACTCTGGACCTTTTGCCTGAGGCTCTGGATTACAGGTTCACTCTTAAAAATAAAGGAGCTTCACAATGCCATAGAAGAACCTTTTCTGTCTAAATGGCTCCATAAAGAACCTTTAACATCTGAAGAACCTTTCTGTTTCACAAAAGCTTCTTAGCAGCAAAAGAAGGTTAAAAAGGTAAGAAAGAGATGGTTCTTTGACTGAATGGTTCTTTGTGGAACCAAAAATAATTCTTCTATGGCATCGCTTGTGAAGAACCTTTATTTTTAAGAGTGTAATAATGCTGTAAATAATGATCAGTTTCATTTAGTCATTTAGCAGACGCTTTTATCCAATGAGGACAATGGAAGCAATCAGAATCAACAAAAGAGCAATAATAAGCAACTTTCTTGCACAGACCGATTGCTTCGCTTCATAAGACCTCAATATATCATCAGGAGCCTCGAGTATTAATTCTGTGTTGCCTGTAAGTGCTTTTTTGACTCTCAAAGTGCCAGTATCCACTGACTTGCATTTTATGAATCAACAAGGACTACAGTTTCAGTTCTACTTCAAGAAAGAAATGTAAATGTGCGTGAGGATTTGTTATTGGCTGCATTATTCGGGTTAGGTTTATGAAGATTCAGAGCACAGCGCCGCAGAGGTTCACGGGTGAACGTGCGGGAGTCTGAGCAGATGGTTTATGTGAGCTGATGAAATGAACCATGAGGACTCCAAACAGGGCTGAACTCACTTGAGAGTCTACAGATTACGGCTGCGTCCCAAATGGCGCACCTGATGTGGACTTGCGATCCTCGCTGAAGTGCACGAGTCCGCAGGGTGCACCGTTTGTCATTTTAACACTCAGTAGGCGGCGAGCGTCACCATTTGAGACCGTGATACATGGTTTTGTGATGCACACTTGACTATTACCCAGCAGTCCATGCAGGATTATGTCACTAATAGACGACCATAAGGGCCACCCAGAGAGGCGTCATAAGCTCCTGATGAGAAGCCTGTTATTTTTGTAGCCAAAATCTACGTTTACAAGAAGGCAACATGATACATTAAGAGCCTTTTGAATTGGGAAACATGCAAATACCTTACGTAGCTTCAAAAGGGCAATAGTAAATAAAAAAATTAAAAATTAAAAAAAGGATGAGTTCATGAAAGAACAAAAATGTGCTGAAAGTGTCCTATCCCTCAGAATTGGTTTCTTCATCAGATTTGTAGAAATGTAGCATTGCATCAGTGTCTCATCAATGGATGCTCTGCAGTGAATGGGTGCCGTCAGAATGAGAGTCCAAACAGCTGATAAAAACATCACAATAATCCACAAGTAATCCACAGCACTCCAGTCCATCAGTGAACATCTGGAGAAGACAAAAGCTGAAACACATCCAGCATTAAGACGTTTTAACTCAAATACATAGAGTTCATAATCCATAATAACACTTCCTCCAGTGAAAAAGTGCATCTCCTGTTGTCTCTCACATCAAAATCCAGTCACATATTTGTTTAGAGCTGTTAAAACACTGCTTGATCTGTGCAGATTTCTCTCCTGATTCACACCAGAACACTTTTTCACTGGAGGAAGTGCTATTATGGATTATAGACTCTATGTATTTAAGTTAAAAACATCTTAATGCTGGATGTGTTTCATCTTTTGTCTTCTCCAGATGTTAACTGATGGACTGGAGTGTTGTGGATTACTTGTGGATTATTGTGATGTTTTTATCAGCTGTTTGGACTCTCATTCTGACGGCACCCATTCACTGCAGAGCATCCATTGCTGAGACACTGATGCAATGCTACATTTCTACAAACCTGATGAAGAAACAAACTCATCCTAATATTAGGTGACCTAATGGGAGCTCACTAGAACCAGACCACTGTATACTGTCACAGTTAACTTAATAAAGGCCATTAAACCTGTTCTGTGCTGCACCTGCATGTGAAGATCACAATCAGGTCACGTTTAGCACCTCTCTTCAATCACACCGGCTGTTGGATTTGATCAATTATTTCCCAATGATATTTATTGATCGTCTTCCTCCTCCTGTCAGCCTGAGCGCTAAACGATTTCAGGTGACTCTCCAGTCTGAAAGTGTCTGGAGGTTCAGCAAGATAATCGTCTCGTGAAGTCTTCAGGAGCCAGAGAGAGATTAAAGTCAGACTCACACCGCTGCACATCAGTGACTTCAGCCATCTCACTCCGAGAAACGCACACACACACACACACACACACACACACACAATATCAGGTGAGAGCAGAAACTTCTTGCAGAATAACATCATCACAACAAAGTATTTATAATAATTTAATATCTCTTTAAAATCAACATTTTCTCTTCTAGAGATCTAATGGAGAGCAAATGGAGATCTCAAAAATGTCTTAAAACCTCACTTACTGTATTTCTGTCATCTTGCAGTTCTTTCTTTTTGTAAAAGAACTAGAGTGACAAAGATGCTTATAGATCCATTATGAGTGTTACCATAGAAACAAATCATTCCTGAGGCTTGAACAAAAACATGGTTTGTGAAAGTGACAGTACATAATTACTGACATACGTCATGCACACTTACAAAACATACACTATTTCAAAATGTTTTTTAAAAAAAAGTCTCTTCTGCTCACCAAGGCTGCATTTATTTGATCAAAAATACAGTAAAAATAATATTATTATAATTTAAAACAGCTGTTTTCTATGTGAATATCTGTTAAAGTGTAATTTATTTCTGTGATGTGCAGCTGTATTTTCAGCATCATTACTCCAGTCTTCAGTGTCACATGATCTTCAGAAATCATTCTAATATGCTGATTTGCTGCTCAAGAAACATTCCTGATTATTATCAATGTTGGAAACACTTTCTGTGGAGTGTAGAAACACTCAAGCATGCTTCTGGAACGCATCTGTCCTCTCGCTCTGCTCTACAGACTCTCGTCTGACTGACAGCTGCTGCAGAAGGATTCAATTGGTGAGCTTATCAATACGGAGAGATGAGATGAGCTATCGATTACAGACCCAGAGGACATAACAGTGCTCCGACGGGAGCCAGAGACAGAGAGACACAGAAAGAAAAGCGACGGGTGACGACAGGCAATAACATCTCAGACGTGGAGGATCTGATGGGATGGTGTGTCTTACAGATGCTCGAGTGAGACTTCCTGTCTTAAAAATACAAACTATAATACATTAATGAGAATTCTGGGGAGAAATGTGCAAATATAAATACAGTCAGGTCCAACAGAAAGCTGTTTCATGGACAGATTCTTTTGTTATTTCTACATCATTTAAGTTGGTAAAAGAGTTGATTCTAAAGTGTGTCTTTTGTATTTGGAAGCTGTTGCTGTGAACCACATCATGCGGTCAAAGATCTCTCCATACATTGGAGATGATTGTTATGCTTCAGGAACATTAAAAACGGCCAAATCTACAGTTTGGTACATTCTGAGAAGAAAAAGAACACACTGGTGAGCTCAGAAACATAAAAAGATCTGGACTGGAGGATCTGAGAATCCTCTCAATGGTAAAGAAAAACCCTTTCACAACATCCAGCCAAGAGAAGAACACTCTCCAGGAGTCTACACTCTAGAGAAGACTTCACCAGAGCAAACACAAAGGGTTCACCAAAGGTGCAAACAAGGCCAGATTAAACTTTGCCAAAAAACATCTAAAAAAGCCAGAGCACTTCTGGATAAGCATTCTTTGGACGGGTGAATTTAAGATCAAGCTGTACCAGAATGACGGGAAGAAAAAAGTATGGAGAAGGCTTAAAACAGCTCATGATCCAAAGCACACAATTTATCATCTGAGAAACATGTGAAGCAGTGTGATGCATGAGCGTGCAAGTTATATATAGAATTTTATTTTATTTATTTATTTATTGTTTTTTCAACATTTCTCCCCCAAATTCTCATTAATGTAATATAATTGATTTTGGGTTGAAATATACCATTTACAGTCTGCAGCATGTTGTGCACAAAACTGAAAAGTACTTCTGAAATGCATGTAAACTATTCCACCGCATTTGCCTAAATGTGCAGCGAACAGTGTTTACTGCAGTATACAGTAAAACTATCAAAAGTGTGCAATTTTTTCTTTCAAAATTTGGTTTAGAAAACTTTCACTCAGATATTGCAGGGGAAATTCATAAACCATTACAAAAAAGGACAAGAAACACATTGAATTACATGTAAAATTTTGAAAAAGTGTTTTATTTAGTGTATGTATGTATTCCACTGCATGGAAAACTTAAAAATACAACAATCATAATACATTAATGAGAATATTCGGGAGAAATGTGCAAAAAAAAAAACTATATTTTGCATTTATTAGTTTTCTATTTTTTAATTCTAATGCAAAATATTTATTTATTTTGTTTTTTTGTGTGAAATGTGGAGATTAACAGACAGCTGAAACAGTTTTATCATTGTTCGAACATCTGAGTAAAACTGCATTTTAACAACAATTAATATCTGATCTTTTTCTGATATCAGAAGTTTTTTTCTACACTATAAGCAACCATCATTGCACCAAGTCAACCTCGGATTGTCACTGGCAGTGTTTAAGATGCACATCTTTTTTTTCTTCTGGGTTTGGGGTGGAAATGTAGCATACACTTTCAGAAAAAAAGGTACCAAAATCTGTCAATGATTACTTTTTCAAAAGATAGTAATATGGACACTTCAGGAACCAATACGGACACTTCAGCTATTAATATGTGTCTTTAAGGTGTTAATATGCACCCTTTAGTGATGAATAAGGTACAAAAGCTGTACCTTTTAAAAGGGTGCCACCCCAGTGACAGCTCTTGTACCTTTTTTCCTGAGACAGTCTGTAGCACATCCTGAAAAAACACAATGTGGCCCATGTTTTATGCAGACAGTGAAAAGTTCACAGCGCGATAACATCTCGAATTATTAAACAAGTCCACACACACGACATCCAGTGTTCATCACATCGATGGCCCTCGGACTCGCGCTGCCTGTAAACAGACGGCCACGGATGCCCTGAAACAGAAGCCAGGCCGAGGTACAAGCAGTGAAAAGAGCTCATATCGACGGAGCAATTTGCTGAGAGATTGTAGGGCGGTCTCGAGGGGCCGGCGTGTATTAATTACCATCTCTTCATCTGTGGCCTGCCGTGCTCTCCGTGTGAGGCGCGTCCATGAATCAGAACACCGTCAGGACAGTTAATGTTCGTAATTGACTGGTTGATAAGAGTCCTGAGCTCTCGCGCTCTGCCTGCATCTGACACAAAGACACTCCCATACGCTGATGAACTTAATATGCACGCCATCGACTCCAGAGAGATTTAGCCGGCTGACAAGGTCACGGAGAGTAGCTCAGCTTGCCTGAAATCCTCTCTTTTACACACACACACACACACACACACACACACACACACACACACACACACACACACACACACACACACACACACACTTCAAAGGGCACTTTGAAGGGACAAAGACATGTCAGCTGAACTGGGATTGGGGCCGATTCTAGTGAGCGACTTGAAATGCTTGCGCTCCACATAAAGGGATTAGAGACTCTTCGTGCTGTAAGATTATGATTAAGTCATTTAAAAGTCAAAGCAAGTCAGAAGTTATTAGTCAAAATAAATATTCATCATGTCATTATCAGAGCAGTGTTAAGAATTTAGCCCTTTACTGTCAGGCACACAATGTCTAATCCGATATTTCATCTTTTCTGAGGGGAACTGGAAAGGCACACCACATACTAGTTTTGAAAATGAGTAGTATGCAGTATGCAGTGCACATTATTCAAATTTTTAGTATGCAGAAATGTGCATGTATGCATTTGCCTAATTATGCAGTGAACAATATGTACACTGCTGCATAAAGTATATTCACTAAGCACACAGTATGCAATTTTTCAGTATACATATACTAATGTGCATTTATGCACTTGTCAGAAACATATATCACAATATGTATATTTCAGTGTAAAGCATACTGTGCACAGTATGCAATTTTTCAGTTTGCACAGACTAAATATGCTTGCATTTGGCAAAATGTGTAGTGACAAATATGTACAGTGCAATATAGATTATATATACTGTGTACAGTATACATTTTTTTCAGTATGGATAAACTAATGTACATATTTGCTGTTTGGCGAACAACATGCATACTGCATTATTAAGTATATATACTGTGCACAGCATACACATTTTCAGTATATATATATATATATATATATATATATATATATATACACATATATATAAACAAATGTGCATGTATTTCCCAAAATATGCAGCAAACAATATGTATACTGCAGTATAAAGTAAATATACTGTGCACAAGTAATTTTTCAGTATGCAGAAATGTGCATATACCAAAATGTGCAGTGAACAATATGTATACTGCGGCATTAAAGTATATATACTGGGCACATAATATGCAATTTCAGGATGCATAATGTGCATGTATGCACTTGTCAAAAACGCATTGAAATATGTATATTACAGTATAAAGAATATATACTGTGTATAATATGTAATTTTTCAGTATACAGAAATGTACATGAATGAATGTACCAAAATGTGCAGGAATGTATACTACTGCTTCTTGCATACTGTTTTTTTCCAACATATTATCTAAACAATATACATTCAGGCAGTATACACTGTAGGCAGTATTAACTGTATAGTACACACTAAGCACTGTTAGTTTTGCATTTCTGAAATAAACCGAACATCATCACACAAGACAAATGGCTCACAGAGAGACTGGTTTCCATCACGTCCTCACAGTAAGCGTTCACAGATCCTATACTTTGTGACCAGGAGCGCTCATATAACTTCTGTTTCACTTACAGAGAGAGAGGAGCAGAATAAATAAGTGCAAAACTGAGGTGCATCAAAGAGAAGCTGTTCTCCAGACGGCTACGTGAAGAGGAAATGAGTGTCATCTGAACAGCTCTCAGTAAATGTGAAGGGTGTTCAGACGATATACTGTAGAAACACAACACATGCGCTCTGAAATGACTTCTATGTGTTATTATAAGCAATATAGGATTATTTTGATCTCTACGACGTCATACTTAGACTAAATTAATTTGTGGTGCAAGTCAAGCATCATTACTATTACTATACTTAAAGTTAATAATTTGAACAAAATACATATGTGTAGATTTTATCATACAGATTTTGAATTAGTTTTCATATATTTATAAAAACAGCATTGCATTTATTTTTACAGCAGGCCTGCATGTCTGAATCACGAGGCATCTGCTTAACATCCTTCGTACCAATAATATTCTTGCCACACAGCGGGCTGACGAGCGCCCGGCGAGGTGTCTGACAATGTAATCTATGATTTTGAACAAATCCACTGATGGCAACACAACCAAACTCCCACTGGTCCAGATGCAATTTAAAATCTGACAACCAAAGTAGAACAGTCAGGAGCCCACTTCAAGATGTTTAACGCCCTGATTTCCCCACTTATTGCGCGTGTGCGCGGCTGCTGTAGTCGCATTTGTAAAAGAATCACTTCGTCGGCATGTTTAACCTCATGTAGCTGATGCTGAGAATTACTCCAGCACTGCTGTGAACTTTGAGACACCCGCAAGACTGTTTCATCAGCCAACCGCTGCTGTGTGAGGCATATTCATCTGGATATATACAGGACTGTTCTATCGTAATGACATCTGAAGCACAGGAAGATGAGCAGTTTTATCACTGTTCGAGCATGTGAATAAAACTGCATTTAGGTGTAAATAAATATCTGATCTTAAAACACTCAATGTGTGATCAAGACATCAGAATAAAAGGATAAGTTCACCCCAAAATGAAAATTACTCACACTTGTGTCATTCCAAACCAGCAAATTTATAAAGCTATGAGAATGTTTGTGTGCAAAGAAAACAAAAATAACAATTTATGTAACAATTCTTCTCCCCCCGAGTTACGTCTTCAAGCCATATAAGATCAGGATGAGTTTGTTTCTTCATCAGGTT
The DNA here is from genome assembly GCF_018340385.1 of Cyprinus carpio. Classification (NCBI taxonomy): domain Eukaryota; kingdom Metazoa; phylum Chordata; class Actinopteri; order Cypriniformes; family Cyprinidae; genus Cyprinus; species Cyprinus carpio. The sequence continues at coordinate 1,389,572 of NW_024879270.1, read as the reverse complement.
TGTAGAAATGTAGCACTGCATCAGTGTCTCAGCAATGGATGCTCTGCAGTGAATGGGTGCCGTCAGAATGAGAGTCCAAACAGCTGATAAAAACATCACAATAATCCACAAGTAATCCACAGCACTCCAGTCCATCAGTTAACATCTGGAGAAGACAAAAGATGAAACTAATCCAGCATTAAGACGTTTTTAACTCAAATACATAGAGTCTATAATCCATAATAACACTTCCTCCAGTGAAAAAGTGTTCGGATGTGAATCAGGAGAGAAATCTGCACAGATCAAGCAGCGTTTAAACAGCTCTAAACAAATATGTGTCTGGATTTTGATGTGAGAGACAACAGGAGATGCACTTTTTCACTGGAGGAAGTGTTATTATGGATTATAGACTCTATGTATTTGAGTTAAAATCATCTTAATGCTGGATTAGTTTCATCTTTTGTCTTCTCCAGATGTTCACTGATGGACTGGAGTGCTGTGGATTACTTGTGGATTATTGTGATGTTTTTATCAGCTGTTTGGACTCTCATTCTGACGGCACCCATTCACTGCAGAGCATCCATTGATGAGACACTAATGCAATACTACACTTTAAACAAATTTTCCATTTTTGGATGTATGAACTATTTTTAATGCTATGAAAATAAAATTCTACTTTTTCCAACAGAAATGCATTAGTGCAAAAAAAAGTTATTTTATAGTTATAAACTTAAAAACATAGGACAATTTAAATTAAAAGGCCAGAGACTATAACCATCACAAACTGGATTTGATCAGCCCTCTAAACATCTAACAAATAAATCACAAAATTCCCACATTTAAAAATCATTCTATTTCCAATGTATATGGAAATAAAGTGGCTGGAAAAGCTGTGTAAAGATAAATAGTAAATTTTGATTTCATGTAGATTTCATTTGCACTTAGGACGATCGGTCATGTCTTGTTTTCTGTCAGCTGTACACAAAAATCAATAATAAACTTTCAAACATGTAATACAATGTTTCCTGTGATTTATACTGCCTCCGTGCATTTAAAAAAAAAAGTGCATACACATACCTTTGCATCAGGGAAACTCCGCCTCTGATCTTCATGAAGTAACGTTATTGAGATTCAGAGCGTGTTGGGGTTTAATCTGTGAATCTGGAGCAGGTAAACAGACCCGAGGCTGTAATTTCTATATCAGCAGGGAAAGTCTTTTGATTTCATTCTTGGCTTACCGTTTAATTGATGTCTGTGTGTGGCTGTTTCTGTGGAACACAACGTGCGTGAACACACACACTGTTCATTTACTGCTGACAACCTCTAAACACACACACACACACACACACACACACACACACACACACACACACACACAGTGAGCATCTCGCAGTCTACTGCTTCCCAAGGGGCCATTCACACAGGATATGTTCTTGTGTTTTAAAACAGCTAAACGCAGCACAGCGGAATGGAAAAGAGCGCAGGTGTATTGGGATGTGTAAAAGTGTAACTTGGCAGTTTCTTAAGAACGCTGAAAAAATAGCTTAATGCATTGAAATGTAAATTTAAGAAATGTATGCAAGAACATATCTTGTGTGAACCTTATGACTGATGTGACACTACACGGTTAGCATCATAAACACTGCTCCTCATGTGAAGCTAGGGTTAAAAGATAAGCTTAAAAAAAATCTCAATATTTTTTCAAATTGTCACGATATTCAACAATAAACAAATAAAAGGCTTGAATACCTTTGCTCCCAAAAACTAGAATACGGAAATAAATTTTACTGTACCTTCTGATCACACTGAAAAAAAGTGTTCATCAGTTTTTTGTTTTCCAGTGAAAATGTCTAAAGATTCTTAAATCAAGATACATTTACTGGAGAAGCAGAAGTCGGCGATTATTATTTTTATGTGCAATCGAAAAAAATAAAATTCAAATGGAAAAGTAAAGTAATTTTCCTACCCCACTGACAGATATTTGTTCTTGCTTGAAGCATAAACTCACTATTTTGTTCAATTTCTCAGAAAATCAAGACTTTAATTCTTCATTTTGTGTCTCAAGAAAATGCATCCTAATTTAAGGATGTTTAGATATTTGTAATGGAAAACAGAAATACATTAGAAAATACTTTCTGCTCTGATTTAAGACCTTTTTCTAAGGCCATAATTTTGAAGTTTTGAAGACCAGCAGAAACCCTGTAATACAACAGCTGTTGTTACAAAATCCATACAAATTGTTTGCTACAAAATCAACAGTTAAATAATAATAATACAGATATAGTGACCACTTACTGAACATACAGTAAAAACATGAATATATATATATATATATATATACATATATATATATATATATATATATATATATATATATATATATATATATATATATATATAA